>NW_007249347.1:174380-230519 GCF_000164805.1 Carlito syrichta | reverse complement strand
CTCCAACTCAAAAAAAAAAAAAAAAAAATTGGTCCTTTAGGGTCTGGGTAAATATTCTTTACAAACAGTCAATTCCTAATGAAACACTAATGTTGCTATGGAAAACTAAGCTTCTTAGTACTATTTTACGCTATCTTTTAAAAATATCAACTACTGAATCACCACAGAAGTTGTAACTTTACCTTTTCTATATCTTTCAACCTCTTAGAAGTCCCATCTATGGATGGGGAATGGGATCTCTTGGGTGTAACATTCTTAGTTATATTTGCCATTCCATTTAGATGTGCTTGTCCCTGGGTAGGATTGTGGGGTGTTGTGATTCTAGGAATGACATTTCGTCTTACTACAGTAGGAATGGTACACACAGCTGGGGGTGACACAGCTTTTACTGTAGAGTCAACTTCTGAAAAGGAAAAAAAATGTTAATAATCAAAAATTTATGTAGTAGAATCATTACTAATAAAAGTTTAGATTACTTACTTGCACCAATAACTGGAATAGATAGTCCTTGAGCTGGTGGGACACTCAGTGGTTTCTCCACAGTTACAGCAGCAGGCTCAACACTATTCCTAATAAAAGTGTGAAATTATCATCAAGTGATTTAAATATTACTTATTTAAAACATTCTTAACATTTAGGATTACTTTTTTCGGGTACTTCTACTTTAACATTTCACTGAAGGAAAAGGGAGTAAAAAGGCAGAGGACCCAGTGAGAATTAAGAGAAGAATTTAAACAGGAAATGTGTACACATCAGTGTACTTATCTAGTCCCATATGCTCATAAACCTATGCCACCTCCCACAGGATTATCAGTATTGTTCAGTATTTCGAAACAAAAGAATAGCAGTTTGTAAAATAAAATCTTTTAACAATTAAAAAAGGCATCTAGCAAAGGTATAGAAAAATTCATATTATCCTCAAATAAACTGAACAGAAAACTGAAAGAACAAATTTGAAATACAGACAGACCTTTCTGTTTCTCCTACAGGAGGGCTATCAGGCTTGCAAGATTTGTTTGTAGATACTGGGGAATTAAAAGGTGTTCCATTATCAGTGTCTCTGGAGCTATCCAGACAACTGCTATCCAGAGATGATCTTTTGGACTGAAGTCCACCTGAACTTCGACTGACATCAGAGAGATTTTGCTGAAAGAGGGGAAAGCTTTTAGGATTTCAAAAAGCAAACAAGACTATAAAGACTAGTTTCAATTCTGAACAACATTTAAGTAAATTATCTTGTGTTAAATGAAGATGAGATTTTAGAATACATTATAGATTAAATTGTCTATACCTTCCCTATTTTTGTCAATAGGTTTGGGAACTGTAAGAATGCAAATGTGGTCCCAGATCATTCATCTGAGCAAAACCCTATTGGAAATTTAAAATTACAAACCCACCTTTTTCTTCTTTTGAAGAATCTCTGCTGGAAGGTAGTGATGAAGTTGTTTTTTCTTTACATGAGTTGCTTCAATTTTCATTCCTTCCTTTAGCATGTTTATATTGTTTGCTTGTCTATACACTGTAACAATGTTAATGTGTTAAATGGAAATCTTCTATCTGAACCAAGAACTCTGTCTTTTTTTCAGAAATGCATGTATGTTCATTATCTCCTCCCCGCCCACATCCCTCTTACAAAACAAGATATTTCAAAAACATTTCCATCATGTCACAATCCTATTCAAGGATCAACTAGTTTTTTCATATCCGTTTTCTAAGACTTTCTCATAATCAAATCTCATTAACAAAATAAATGTATGGGAAAAAAAAAAGCTTTTTTCCCCCCAAAGCTTTTCTTTTTGCTATTTTCTCAAAAGGCAATCTCTCCTCATAATTACCTTCCCAAGTTTAAGCTAATTCTTATACCAAATATCCAAGATGCAATTCAAGCTGCCCCTCCATGAGGCTTTCCTATTGAAGATCACAGCAATCACAGAATATTAGACTTCAGAAACTATTTTAAAAGTACATTCTTATTGTACAGGTGAGAAAATGAGCTTCCACAGCCCTGAATGCCTCACCAGGATCAGAATACACACAGCCCTAAATTCCCACTTGAGTGCTGTTCACACCTTATAAGAAAACCAGTTTTATTAACTACCATACAAATTTCTTAATGTATTTAAATTATAAATGTATCCAACTAGATTAAAAGCCCACAGAAATCATAGATGGGAGGCTTGTTTTGCACAGCAACTAATGTGAAATGTGGTCAATTATTTAATCTCTTGGGGTCTAAGTTTCTTCATTGGAAAAAGGATATTTTATAAATCTATAATAGCATCCCAGCCTTCTCCTTTTTAAAAAACTTGAGCCCAAATTAAAGTGAAAAAAATTGTATCTGATGTTTTCATTCCAGATTGCTTTTAAAAATTACCAGGAGTGTTTGTTCAAGTTGCAGATTCTCTGGCTCCATCCCCAGAGTGTGATTTAAGTGGTTCTAAGATGAAGCGTAGGAATCTGCATTTTCATGATAAATGTGAGGGTTAATTCAAAATCACTTTAGAAGACTCAGATGAGCCAAAGTAAGAATATTAATATAAATGTACACAATTCAGATAATTAAGACAACCCAAATTTATAAGAGATATTAAAATATTTCAGAGAGGTGTTGTTAGAGGGCTAGATGCAAAAGACACTCTTCATGGATCCTGAAACATTTTGAGCAAGTTTGTACCTACTGATATTTCTTTCCTATAAAAAAACAAAAAAATCAAGTCACCTTTATGATTGTAATTAAAAACCCTGGCTGTGCACACAAAGAACCTCCTGTAGAGTTTCAGTGGTTTTTTTGCTGCTGTTGTTTTAAAACAGATAATGCACTCATGTGGTACAAAACACAAAGGGTTTAAGAGTATTCAGTGAAGGCTCTTCATCCCATCCCCATTGTCTAATGGGTCCATCACCTAGAAGCAACTACCTTTGCCATTTTTTAAACTAAGTATCCTTCCAGAGATAGTCTATGCATTTATAAGCAAATAGGCATTCATTTTTTTCTTTTCTTAATTATATAAATGGTAGCACAGTATATATATTGCTTTGCAATTCCCCCCCTTAACTGATATTTCTTAGAAATTGCTTCATCATGCCTTTCCTTTTCTAATAACCAATTGTGGAACTTTAAAAACTACAGCTAGCTAGACATTAGGCAGATGATGCTGAGTAACAGCCATGGTTGAGTACCACATAGCTCTATGATGATGAAGTCTTACCTGTATCAGTAAATGACTGTATATCATATGTCAAGTCTATGTTGACACTTTCTGCATTTTCTACTCTCCGAAAAATTATTCCAAGGAACCACATTGATACATAATTGTTGCTATAAAGTAAAATTTAAGAATTTCCATTAATTTTTTTTCTTTTACAATTTTACAGATGCTATTTCATAATTAAAACTTGGTCTTTATGTCTCTGTCTCATAAATCAGATTTCAGTGGTTTAGTCATATTTAAAAACTGACACTGAGAACATTGGTTAAGTTATACTGTGTTGTTCTAAACAGGACACAATTGAAAGTGACTTATTGAATATATACTTAGATGCTCCAAAAATTGTGAAGGAGTTTTTACTAGGGTCTGTGGGCTACCAAAGTAGTGTATACTTATTTTTAATGCATGATCACTCATACTTAAATATAATTTATCATACCTCCATCAATACCTGTTAAATGACAATCTCATAACTGATATGAAACAATGCATACACCAAATAATATTTAAGACACAGAGTATTAAAAAGCAATGAACTTACTCTTTATGATGTTCCTTATTTCCTGGGAATGACTGGGGATTGACATGGGCAAGAGTAATAAATTCATTCCGTTCCAAGTTTCCCACAAGTACACGAATTTTAGATTCTACTAATCCAACCCTAAAATAAACAATGGACAAGATTATTCTTACGCCCATACTACATTTGAAAGCTACATTCAAGTAAACCAAAAAGCATATTAGCTATGAAGCACTGCATGTTCATTAAAAAATTCTGTCCAATATATTAGAAACTCTGTTTAAAATACCATCCAGGTAAATGGCAAATTACTTAATGAATTTCTATGTGTTCTTTGATTTTTTTCTTTCTTTTTCTTTTTGGAAGAACTAATGCATTTAATGCATTCCTGAATCTAAAATACCCTGCCTTAGTTATGACTTTGGCATGAAAAATAACTTGATTAATCTGGTTCTGAATCTTTCTTCACTTTAGATCTTATATCTAAACTAAGATATGTTTAAACAGTGCAAACAAAATAACTGACATTGGCACATAATTTATGAAATAATCACTCTCTGATTTTCACAAATACCAGACCTTGCATTTAAAAAATAATTCAATAGATTCAGATCAGATACTACTGCAATATACGAAGTTCCATCAGATTATGCAATTTCATTTTCTACCTAACTTAAGAAATGTGACAATGTCAGTTATATTAACTTATTAATAACTTTATGAATTGCAATAAACTCAAGAACATTTAAAAAAATATATGCAAAAGCTTATACATTATAATCGTGTTTAATTAAACAGTAGCTATATAATAATCTGGATTATCCCAGGGTTATCTAAATGAGAGGTTGCCTAACTTTTTCTGTAAGGGCCAGACAGTAAATATTTAAGGCTTTTTGAGCCATAGTCTTTGTCATATTTATTCAACTTTGCTGTGAAACAGAGATAATATATAAATGAACAAACATGGATGTGTTCCAATAAAACTTTTTTAAAAAGGTGGCATACTGAATTTGGCCCAGATCATAGTTTTCTGACCCCTGATATATACAAAACTAAATACTGTTTTTGTAAAAGGATTATTTTCAGGGTCCTTTTGATTACCAATGAAATGAGAATTAAGCTCTTTTATCAAAAATAAGACGGTACTGTTGTTTCGTTTTTCCAGAAGTCAGATCAAAAGTACAACCTGGTGGCCTAATAGCTTCTGCCTGACGAAGCCAGGGATGTGAATATACCGGAGGCAGAGAGGATACATTTAGATGCACTAGAAAGAAAACACTGCTCCTTGACTAAAAATAGCTCCTATCTGTTGACAGAAGCTTAAAATTCTGCAACCTTTCATGCCATCATCTCCTAAGCTACAAGAATTTATAAAATGCCTTTTTTGATGGAGGTAAACATGATGGCAAGAATGGAAAACTCAATACGAAGAGCCTGGGTATCAGAATCATCTACCTTAAAATTTTGCTTAAATCTGACTCTGAGAAGCAACAAGAAGCAAAATCTGCACATACATCCTTATCTCATGTCACTTCTAATTCTGAAACATTGATTTTTTTTTTTTTTTTTTTGAATTGAGGTGTCACTCCAGGCTGGAGTGCAGTGGCACAATCACAGCTCACCAGTCTCAATCACCAGACTCAGATAATCCTTCCGCCTTAGCCTCCCAAGTAGCTGAGATTACAGGTGCACATCACCATGCCTGGCCAATTTTTTTGTAGAGACAAGGCCTCACTAGACAAGGTTGCCTAGGCTGGTCTAGAATTCTGCGCACAAATAATCCTCCCACTTTGGCCTCCAAAAGTGCTGAGATTATAGGTGTGAACCACTGCACCCAGCCATTTTTTTCTTTTTTGAGATGGGGTCTGACTCTGTAGCCCAGGCTGGAGTGCAATGGCACAATCATAGCTCATCACAGCCTCGACCACCCGGGCTCAAGCAATCCATCTGTCTCAGCCTCCCTAGTAGCTGGGACTGTGGGCATGTGTCACCCATGCAAAGCTAATTTGTTAATTTTTTTGTAGAGATGAGGTCTCAATATGTTGCCCAACTGGTCTTGAAATCTTGGATTTAAGCAATCCTCTCACCTTGGCCTCTCAAAGTGCTGGGATTACAGGCATAAGCCACCATGCCTGGCCATGAAACATTAATTTAATGGTATAGTTTAAATACTGATGATCCATGATCATGTACAACAGTCACCAATAAGATATAATAATTTTGAAAGTCAAGCAAGAAAGCATTTTATAAATATTAAAACACCATATAAATATGCTACTATCGCCACACAGTAGGGAGAGAACTTGAAATAGAAGTCTTACCACTCTAGATGGTGTTCTTCTGTTGATGCACTGGCAGTCAATACTATATAATGTCTGAAGATTTTTCATAGACAATCAGAAAAAAAAGCCAGAAAAACTGTTAGGGCCTGCTTTCTCATCATCCTCTATTTTGTTCTTCCCTCCCAATGAACAAAAAAGCTAAAATAGGCACACAGTTTATGAAAATTAAAACATGTTCTGATTTTCCTAAAATTAATTCTAGATTCTATGATTAAAAAACAATACACTTTTTAAAAAGTTACTAGTATTGGGTTAGATATATTAGAATAAAGAAACTCTCTTATCACTTAGAATTTCTGTTAATCTATTCTACTTTGTTTTTTTTTTTTTTTGAGTTGGAGTCTCACTCTGTCACCCAGACTGGAGTGCAGTGGCCGCTCCCGGCCACCGCAGCCTCAACCTGTTGGGCTCTGGCGATCCCTCCGCCTCAGCCTTCCAAGTAGCTGGAACTACAGGCGTGCGCTACCACGCCCGGCTGATTTTTTGATTTGTTGTAGAGATGAGGTCTTGCTGCCCAGGTGGGTCTCGAACCCGTGAGCTCAGGCAATGCACTCACCTCAGCCTCCCAAAGGCACGGGATTACAGGCTGAGCCACCAAGCCCGGCTTATTCTACTTTGTTTAAGAAATGTAAGCAACAGCTGTTACCTATCATATTAACACTCTAAGTTTAATATTCTTACTAAAAATGCACACGTGCACACACACACACACACACACACACACACACACACACACACACAAAATACAAAATTTCAAATACCTATACTTTTGAAAGAAATTTGGTGGCTCAAGTAGTTTGCACCAATCTGATTTCCCTTGAAGAATTTCATCTGTAACTGCAAGACCTAAATTTTAAAAAGAGAGAAACACTGATTTTGAAAACTGATCCCTTCTTAAATCACTATCCCCAAACCTCAAACCACTCCAAATTTCTGAATAAAATGTAAATATGTTGTTTCTCAGAACACAAAAAATTAAGTCAGTCAGTCTGGGCTGACTCCATTTTTAGCCTTAATACTATCATATACTTAGGAAAATTACAGGTCCAATATGTTTACCTTGTTTAAATTCTTCTACCATTACTGTTCGAGTTGATGTGGACACATTATACGTAGAATTCTGTTGTGGGTAGGCAGGGGTGATTATGGGCATGAGATGATACCTATCTGATGGATTTACCTGTGAAATTAGAAGCAGAATAATTGATCTATTCTCCTATTTCAGTTGTCCTCACTTCATTTCCCCAAAAGTCTGAAGAATATGAAATATAAATTTAATACTACAGTTCCTCAAGTCTAAGAAGTACATTTTCCCTTCCCAACTACATTTAAGAAGTCAGATGTGTCTGACAGAGGCAAAGAAAACTCTACAGAAGATTATTTTCCCTCAGAAAAACTATTAAATTAATGTATCTTAAAAACAATGCTCTTTTAGAATCAAAGAAATACTGTACTGCATTGTAACTGCAAAAAGCAGTCCAATGGTTTCTCAATCCTTTCTCTGCACCCACTCAATGGATGACTTCCCCTTGGCTAGCCAGAGGAATAAGCACTCGCTCTAAAAGCAAATTAAAATGCAAGGTATGTGAGGGTTATGCTACCTTGGAATAATGAGTTGCTTTAAATTGCACTGCAAAGTAAAACTTTTTTTTTTTTTTTTTTTTGAGTTGGAGTCTCACTCTGTCGCCCAGACTGGAGTGTAGTGGCCGCTCCCGGCCACTGCAGCCTTGACCTGCTGGGCTCTGGCGATCCTTCCACCTCAGCCTTCAAGTAGCTGGAACTACATGCGTGCGCTACCACGCCCAGCTGATTTTTGATTTATTGTAGAGATGAGGTCTCGCCAAGTTGCCCAGGTGGGTCTCGAACCCACGGGCTCAGGCAATCCACTCACCTCAGCCTCCCAAAGGCACGGGATTACAGGCTGAGCCACCGAGCTGGCTACGTGGGCGATTTTTAATGACATAACATTTGGATCAGCATTAGTGATCAAAATCATTTGTACCAAAACACAACAGAGGGAGGAAAAGGACTACAGTTATACAAAAGGAAAATGAGCAGAGACAAGAAGAATTATCTTTAGTCATACTGTAATTTAGAGTTTTTTCCTTAAAAGGCTTCAGGAAGTTCCATAATAAATCACATACCCGAGGATCCCAGACGGGCAAATTCAAATTGCTTTCTTCTGGTTGCTTCAGAAGCACAGGATTTGGCCATTCCCTAGCACAAATAAGGCAAATTAACTCACATATGATCTCACTTCAGGTACTATATGAAACTACTGTCACTTCTGACCTTCTATACAGCAAATGTTCTAGGTATTCAACATTTAATAATAATAAAAAAAGACAAGGACGATGGGAGAAAGCATACAAAGGAAAGGATGCTTATTTTAATGCAGTGTTCTCTGAAAGGGCAAATATTACTTTGCACTAGCTGTAACTAATTTATACCTAAATCTTTCCCTTTCCTTCTCATTTGCTTTCATGCATTTAATTTTTATAATTTAATAACTGCAACAACTAACATTAACTAAAAATAGTAACAAATCGATGTGGTAACTATGGTTATTATCTCCATTTTACAGATGAGGAGAGCTTAAACAACCTCCGTATATCTAGTAATTCCCAAAGCCAAATCTATTGTAACCACTCTTCCAAGGTAAAGGCCCACATTTACAGGCTCCTGGAAGAATGTGCCAGCTAGATGGCCTACCATTAATTCAAATTTGGTATGCTTTAAACTTTTTTTTTTTTGAGTTGGAGTCTCACTCTGTTATCCAGACTGAAGTGCAATGGCACGATCACTACTACTACAAGTCAGCTACTGCAGCCTTGACGTGTTGGGCTCAGGCCTTGACGTCTTCTGCCTCAGCCTCCCAAGTAGCTGGGTCCACAGGCGCATGCCACCATGCCTGGCTAATTTTCTGATTTATTGTAGAGTTGAGATCTTGCCAAGTTGCCCAGGTTGGTCTCAAATTCCTGGGCTAGGCAATCCTCTTGCCTTGGCCTCCCAAAGTGCTGGGATTATAGGTGTGAGCCACCATGCCTAGCCTGGTCTAAACTTTAAACTTAAAAAAAGAATGTAAAACAACAGAAAAAGTCTATACATACTTCTTAA
The DNA here is from genome assembly GCF_000164805.1 of Carlito syrichta. NCBI lineage: Eukaryota > Metazoa > Chordata > Mammalia > Primates > Tarsiidae > Carlito > Carlito syrichta. Next base: position 221,331 of record NW_007249347.1, on the reverse strand, counting down.
AACTTCCAAATTATTTTACATATAGGCAGAGGTCAGTAAATAGTCAAAGTACCCATTTAAATACTTACCATTTGGAAAAAACTAAAAAGAACTTATGAACTAATGTAGAAGCTGCTGCATTTGGATACAATTGGCAAGTTCTTGCAACTAACATTGCCCAGGAGACACCACCAAGGAATCCCAGCATGTTGGAATAAATACCACGTCCTAGAAAATTAATATACTTGTCAATTATTGTTAGGATCTACTATCTGTAAGAGTCAACAGTGTATCTTCTTTCTTAAGACTATTGGTTAGAACTTCCCCCTATAACTACATTAAAATGGATAAGCAGACTATCACATCAGGCCCACAGTCTATTAGCAAACCATAAACTGCTCATCCTATACCCCCTTCTTTTCCCTCTGATATAAATATATAGCTCTCTGGCTCAGGTCAAACTGCTCAACTGGGCTCCATGGATATATACACTGAAATTGCCCATCTTTTAATATTTAGGATTGAGAAAGAAATGAAAGGAAGGAGGAAAGACACCTGGAACATCTAAAATTAGGGAAGAATGAACATTTTACTAGTAATCCATGAATATTTTAAAATCAAGTATAAAGCTGGGAACTATCTCACAGAATTTGGATACCACTCCATACATTACTTGTTTCTCACATCACTTTTTTTTTTTTTTTTTGAGTCAGTCTTACTCTGTCATCCAGGCTGGAGTGCAGTGGCACACTCATGTCTGTTGCAGCCTCGACCTGCTGGACTTAGGCAATTCTTCTGCGTTAGCCTTTCAAATGGCTGAAACTACAGGTATGAGCCACCACACCTGATTCTTTTTTTAAAAGAGACAGGGTCTTCTAGCTTTTCACATGATTAAGGCCCTCATCCAAATTGTAGAAGCTTTTCAGGAACCATATTATTCCATAACCTTACTTATTCTCCATCATGCATGCCGAGTCTGACACATCTGACAGTGAGAATGTGACCTCCTTTTTGATTCTATAGATAATGCATGTTTTACAGTACTCCAGATGTCTACACTCAATAAAACGTTTGACAAAACCGGTAAAAAAAAAAAAAGAGATGGTCTTGCTCTGTTGCCTAGACTGGGGTACGGTGGCACAATCATGGCCTCCAACTCCAGGGCTCTAGTGATCATCCCACCTCAGCCTCCCGAGTATTTGGGACTACAGACTGAGCCACTGTGCTGAGCTCTGCATTTCTTTATATTGCTAATTAACATTTCTCAGTATGGATACACCACCTTTTGTTTACCTGTTCATCAGTTTATGGAAATGTGGCTGATTCCATTTTTGGTTATTATGAATAATGGTGCTATGAACATTTGTACCCATTTTTGTAGAAACATGTATTTTCATTTCTTTTGGGCATTGTTTAAATTCATTAAAATAACATAAAATTATAAAAAGTCAGTTTCTCAGTTGCATATCTCCAGTGTTCAACAGCTACACAGTTACTATATATGACAGTGCAGATATGAAACATTTCCATAATCACAGAAAGTTTTATTAGACAGTGCTGCTTTAGTCTATGTACAACCTGGTGCCAGAAGTGCAGCACTAATTAAATGTGTAGGCATACCTCATTTTATTGTGCTTTGCGTTATTACCCTTAGTAGATACTGTGTTTTACAAATTGAAGATTTGTGACAACTCTGTTGAGCAAGTCTATTGGTGCCATGTGCTTTCATTTCACTTTGTTTCTCTGTGTCACATTTTGGTAATTATTGCAATATTTCAAACTTTTTTCATTACAGTATTTTTATCTCTGTTATGGTGATCTGTGATCAGTGATCTTTGTAACTGTTTTAGAGCATCACAAACCACACCTACATAAGGTGGCAAACTTAGTCAACAAATGTGAGTGTTCTGAATCCTTCACTGAACAGCCAATCCCTGTCTCTCTCCCTCTCTTCAGGTCTCCCTATTTCCTGACAAACAATATTAAAATTAGGCTAATTAAAAACTTAATGGCCTCTAAGTGTTCAAGTGAAAGGAAAAGTGGCATGTCTCTCACTTTATATCAAAAGCTAGAAATGATTACACTTAGTGAGGAAGGCATATCAAAAGCCAAGAAAGGCTGAAAGCCAGGACTCTTGCTCTGGTTAGCCATGTCATAAATGTGAAGCAAAAGTTAATTAAAAATGCTATGCCAGTGAACAAAGATGAGAAAGTGAAACATCCTTATTGCTGATATGGAGAAAGTTTTAGTGGTTGGATAGAAGAGCAAACCAACTATAACATTTCCTTAAGCCAAAGCCTAATACAGAGCAAGGTCCTAATGCTCTTCAATTCTAGTATGATTAAGAGAGGTGAGGAAGCTACAGAATAAAAGTCTGAAGCTAGCAAAGGTTTGTTCATGAGGTTTAAGGAAGGAAGCCATGTCCCTAACATAAAAGTGCAAGTGAAACGGCAAGTGCTGAGGGAGAAGCTCCAGCAATTCATCCAGAAGATCTAGCTAAGATCACTGTGAAGCTGGCTACACTAAACAAAGATAATCAATGTAGATGAAAGAGCCTTATGCTGGAAGAAGATGCCATCTAGGACTATCATAGCTAAACAGAAGTCAATGTCAGGCAGACTCTCCTATTAGAGGCTAATGCAGCTGATGGTTTTAACTTGAAGTCAATGCTCATTTACCATTCCAAAAATCCTAGGGCCCTTAATAATGCTGTTAAACCTTGTAGACCACCTGCTTCTGGGTCAGGGTTTCATACATAGCAGAGCAGCTCCCTCACTGCGAACTATTAAAAGTCAGCCCTCAACACAGGGGAAAAAAAAAATGCTGTTAAATCTACTCTGCCCATGATCTGTAAATGGAACAACAAAGTCTGGATGACAGCACATCTGTTTGCAGCATGGTTTGATGAATATTTTATTTTATTTTATTTTTTTGAGTTGGAGTCTCCCTGTCACCCAGGCTGGAGTATAGTGGCATGCTCATGGCCCCCATAGCCTTGACCTGCTGGGCTCAGGCAATCCTTCCGCTTTAGCCTTCCAAGTAGCTGGAACTACAGGTGTGTGCCACCACATCTGGCTAATTTTTGATTGTAGAGATGAGGTCTTGCCATGTTGTCCAGGCTGGTCTCAAACCTGTGGGCTCAGGCAGTCCTCTCGCCTCCGCCTCGCAAAGTGTTAGGATTACAGGTGTGAGCCACTGCGCCCAACTGGTTTGATGAATATTTTAAACCCAAGATTGAGAGCTACTGCTCAAAAAAAAGATTTCTTTCAAAATATGACTACTCTTTGACAATGCACCATCACCCAAGAACTCTGATGGAGACAGGCAAGGAGATTCATGTTGTTTTCATGCCTGCTAACACATCTATTTTGTAGCCAACAGTCCAAGGAATAATTTTGACTTTAAAATATTATCATTAAGAAAAAGAACACATTTTATATGACTACAGCTGCCACAGATAAGTGATTCTTCTGATAGATCTAGAATAATCAACTGAAAATCTTCTGGAAAGGATTTACAATTTTAGATGCCATTAAGAATATTCATGATTTATAGGAGGAGGTCAAAATATCAATGCTGCTGGGCACAATGATGCGTGACTGTAGTCCTAGTACTCTGGAAGCTGAGGTGAAAGAATTATTTGAAGCCAGGAATTTGAGACCAGCCTGGGCAACAAAGCGAAATGCTCTTTAAAAAAATAAAAAGTCAACATTAACAGTTTTGATTCCAATCCTCATGAATGACTTTGAGAGGGCTTCAAGTCTTCAATGGAGGAATTACAAATGTGGAAATAGCAAGAGAACTAGAAATGGAGCCTTAAGATGTGGCTGAATTGTTGCAATATCTTGATAAAACCAGATTCTTTGCTGCTGGTGGGGTTACAATGGTGTGTAAGATACACCCACAGGGCAGCTTAAAGATGTAAGGGACTGGAGTCCATCAGTCTTCAAGTTCTGATTTATTTGCACTGTCTGGCTGAAACCTAAGATGGAAAGTCAGGGGGCTTTTAGTTTTCACATGAGGAATAAAGAGGTGAAGTTACACATCAGAACACCATTAACTGTTGTACCTGAAAAACAAAGAGCTATTCCAGAGTTTACTGGCCCTGAATCCCCCAACAACATCAATAGGTTTCACATGTTTGCTATCAGAGTTTCTACATGTGCTTCTATCGTTGACAACAGAAAATTTGAATTTTATCATGCAAACATAAAAGACTGGGGATACTTACGTTTTGCCCATAATTTGACTGCTCTTAAGGTGAGTCTAAAAGTTTCTTTATTTGGCACTAAATGCAAAATTTCATCAGTAACTCTACATCCTGAAAAAGACAAAGTATTCATTTTTCACTATGCAAAGAAACCCAGTTAATTCAAATGCTCCCCTAACTTTCAGACTCTCAAATGCTAAAAAATATGACAAATAATAAAACATCAGGGTGTATTTTCTCCATGAATTTGAAATTTAGCAATTACATATGTGAAATCACTTTGCTTTAGAAAAATTAAAAAGTACATGGGCAATGCAATCCAATATTAAAATAGAGATGTATGAACTGGGCACAGTGGCTCACACCTGTAATCCCAGCACTTTGGGAGGTGGAGGAGAGAGAACTGCCTGAACCCAGGGGTTCGAAACCAGCCTGGGCAACTTGGTGAGACCTCGTCTCTACAACAAATCAATAAAACTAGAAAGGCATGGTGGTATGCTCCTATAGGTCCTGCTGCTTGGAAGGCTGAGGTGAAAGGATCACCTGAGCCCAGCAGGTCAAGGCTTCAGTGGCCGTGAGTGTGCCACTGCACTCCAGCCTGGGTGACAAAGTGAGATTCTGACTCTCTCTCTCTCTCTCTCTCTCTCACACACACACATACACACACACACACACACACACACACACACACACACACGCACGATATCTGAGTATTTTTTTTTTAGTTTTCTTTACACATTTAACTTTATTCATCAAATGCCTCCAAGTTATAAAGCTTATTACTTCAATGCAAATCTTTTCCAGAAATACTGTGATTTCTTGTTATACTCTGGACACATAGCAAAGTGCAACGATTAAGTTAAACAAAAGATGCTATAAACCAGTGGGACTCAAAGTATGGTCTTTGGATTCCTGGAAATCTGTGAGGCCAAACCGATTTTTACAACAATACTAAAGCTTTCTTTCCCTTTTGTATCATGTTAACATTTGCAATGATGGTGCTTTAATTGTGGTTATCTTGGCAGTGAATCAAGACAGTGGCAACAAACTGTACTAGTAGATGATATATTTTCACCACTACACACTTGGAGTTTAAAAAAAAGAAGGAAAAGAACATGTCAGGTTGTTTGAGTTGTAAACTAAACTACCTACTTTTTCAAGGAACACCAGTTTTATCTGAAACAATGAGTGACAGATAAACTATGGTTAGGTAGTCCCTAAAAAAAGAACAAAGTGAGTCCCTCACTTTAAGGAAAACAAATGACAAAATTTGTTGCAATAATAAAATTTAACCTTTCAAGTTCAATTAGAATTTTGGATAACTTTTATCTGCTAATGATGAGCTTGACAGCTTCCTAATACTTAAGACTTTTCTGATGAGATTGGTAGTGATATTAATGAATGATATTTAAAAAAATATTTTATAATAAAATGTGTGTTAATGTTTGGAAGATCCAAATTATGTTGTTACCTAGTATTTCCCAAATGACCAAGGCATGATAATACAAAATAACGCATGGGTAAAAAACAACTCAAAGAACAAGACAGAGCAGTGAATTTTCATGCACCAGAATACAAAATGTTTGTTGATATGGTTTTAGATTCCATCATTTTGACTGGATGCAGTGGCTCACGCCTGTAATGCCAGTACTTTGGGAGGCCAAGGCAGGAGAATCTCTTGAGGGCAAGAGTTCAAGATCATCCTAGGCCACATAGCAAGAACCTGTCTATACAAAAAATAAAAATAAAAAAAGAATCTATCATTTTTGCTCAGCAATAAAATGGAACATGGATGAACCTCACAAACATGACACCGAGTGAAAGAAGGCAGACACAGAAGACCAAATGTTATATGATTCCATTTACATGAAATGTCTAGAAAAGGCAAATCTATAGAGACAGAAGGTAGATAGTGGTTGCCTGGGACTAGGAGTTGGAAGGGGAAATGACTGCAAATGGGTATGAGGAATCTCGAGGGTGATGAAATGTTCTGAAACTGGATTGCACTTAAAGACTGGTGTACTTAACGTTCTGAAATTGAAGTGTACTTAAAGACTAGTGAATTTTACAGCTGAAATGAATTATTTTGGTACATAATTATGCCTAAAAAAACCTGTTAAAAATAAAAAAAACTGTGGTCAAGTTTTGGTATAGTCTCAAAGAGTATCTATTTCTGGAAAGGCTATTAAAACACTCCTCCTTTTTTTAACGAAGTGGCCAGATTTCCTGTATGTTAACCAAATCAAAATATTACAACAGATTGACTGTAGAAGCAAATACAACAATCTAGCTGTCTTCTATTAAAGTCAAATATTAAAGAGATTTGCAAAAATGTAAAAGGCCATTCTTCACACAAAAATTCATCTATATAACTAATAATGGGGTTTATGATTATTTCGACAACAAATATTTTAAAAATTTCTCAGTTTTAATTTTTAACATAGTAAACAATGACAGATATAGCCCACATAAACAAAAGGTCTTTGGGGGTTCTCAATAAATCTTTAGAGTATAAAGGGATCCTGAGACCAGTAAGTTTAAGAACCACTACTATAAACATAAGCCACCTTTCAAATTAATTTGTTTTAAATGTGGTCACATTCTCTGTTTAAAGAAAATGGCACCATTTTTAATTGAGTTAGTCCAATCCCCCAAAAAAGTTCATTAACAGTCAATTCTGCAGAAAGGTCTCTATTTGTCTAATTGTCTTCAAGCAGGTATCTGAGATTTCTTTTTAGAAGCTTACCATTTAAGCTGCGAATACACCTTATATCAAGGCTTCTCAGGCGAGAGTCGTCTCTTAGATCTAAATTATCTGATATGGTTTGTATTGCCAGTCTTGCAAAGACTAGATCAATCTTTGGAAAGATGCAAAAGAGAAAAATATTACTTTTTCTCCTTCTCAGCCATCCTCCCCCATCCCACCTGAAAAATGTAAAAAGCTCTAACTATTAATTTGGAAGGTTCTACCAAAACTTCAAAAGGCTTATGTAGGCAATCTTGCATGGGAAAAATCACTGCAAAGTTTTGTTAAGGTAATTAAAATTTCAAATTAAGAAAAGCATTTTAACTTTAGCACATATGCCATATATTTTTTTAAAAAAATCAAAACCTTGAGTGAATGCCTAGATAAAGATGGAAGATTCAATACAACATTTACATTCACTCCCTCTTGAAACCTCACTAAAATACCAGAAAATTTTCATTTTGTTTTATTTTTATTTTAAAGGCAAAACCCACTAGGACAAAGAACAGACAGAGACAACAGCAAAAGCTATGAAAGCTAGAAAGCAGATGAAGAAGTAGTAACAGGCCCAGGAGACCTAAGAAAGCAGATAAAAATGTTGTGTCTAGGAAATAAGGACAGGAGGCTGTAAATACATACATACATACTTCAAGAATAAAAGCGTATTCTTACAAATTAAAAATGTAGCTTAGACAACATAGCAGGATCCCATCTCTACAAAAATAAAAAAATTAGTTGGGTGTAGTGGTGTGTGCTTGTAGTCTCAGCTACAAGGAAAACTAAGGTGGGAGGATCACTTGAGCCTAGGAATCTGAGGGTGTGGTGAGCCGTGATTATGTCACTGCACTCTAGCCTAGGCAACGGAGTGAGACCTTGACTCAAAAAAAATAAAATAAAGTAAAACATGACAGCAGAATTGAAAAGTAGAGGTCAGAAAAGGTCTACTAAGTGCCTAGCATTTTGGCTGAAAAAGAGACATACCAAAGTATACTATCAAGAGTTTTGCAACTAGGAAGACAAAATATAACACACAAGCCTGCAAATAGTCAAAACTGGTCATATACAAAGAATGAAGACTCAAAATGGCATCACACTTCTCAACACATCAAAGAAGCTAGAAGACAGTGAGGTAAGGCCGTCACAATTCTGAGAAAAATCGTTTCCTACCTAGAATGTTATACTCAGCCAAATTGTCAGTTTAGGGTAAGAACAGAATAAAGACATTTTTAAACATGCAGAAACATCAACTGATGTGCTTGCTCTCAGGAAAGTAGTGAAGCAGCACCACTCAAATGAGAATAAAATCAAGAAAGAAGAAAACACTAGACAGAAACAAAGGAATGACAGGATAACAGTAAAGGAAGATGCCAGGGTGACAGCTGTATACCAGCCACAGAGAACAATCAAGCTTAGATTGGAGTAGGTGAGAAGACTCAGTGAGATTTTTTTTTTCTCTCAAGATGATAATGACACAGCACCTGATAAATGTAAACTTATTTAGAGATTTAGACAACTAGGAGAGGCTGAGTTACAGTTAGTCATAAGTATAACAAAACCCAAGACAAGTACTAACTCCCAAGAAAACAAGATGTCAAACAGCAAAGAATGGTAACCTAATATACTTAGTGCCCAGCTTTGAACACTGTTTATAAAACCATAGCCGGGCTCGGTGGCTCAGCCTATAATCCCACGCCTTTGGGAGGCTGAGGTGAGTGGATTGCCTGAGCCCATGGGTTCGAGACCCGCCCGGGCAGCGAGACCTCATCTCTACAATAAATTAAAAATTCAGCCAGGCGTGGTAGCGCATGCCTGTAATTCCAGCTACTCGGAAGGCTGAGGTGGAAGGATCGCCGGAGCCCAGCAGGTTGAGACTGCGGTGGCCGGGAGCAGCCACTGCACTCCAGTCTGGGCGACAGAGTGAGACTCCAACTCAAAAAAAAAAAAAAAAAAAAATATATATATATATAATAGCTGAGCACGGTGGCTCACACTTGTAATCCCAGCACTTCAGGAGGCAGAGGCGAGAGGATTGCCTGAGCCCAGGGGTTCAAGACCAGCCTGGGCAACTTGGCAAGACCTCATCTCTACAATAAATCAAAAAAATTAGCTGTGATTGGTGGTGGGCGCCTGTGGTTCCAGCTACTTGGAAGGCTGAGGCAGAAGGAATGCTTGAGCCCAGGTTGAGGCTGCAGTGGCCATGAGTGTGCCACTGCACTCCAGCCTGGGTGACAGAGTGAGATTCCAACTCAAAAAAAAAAAAATCATAATAATGTAAACACTGAACACTGCTCCAACCAAAATTATAACACAATTATTTTAGGTTATGGAAATGAGAAAAGTGTGTATAAAAAAAATCCCTACCTCTTCTCATTTACAAAAATTAACTCAAGATATTAAAAATAAAATATAGTAAAATAAAAAAATCAGCCAGGCATGGTGGATCACATCTGTAATACCAGCACTTTGGGAGGCTGAGGTGAGAGAGGATTGCCTGAGCCCACAGGTTGGAGACCAGCCTGGGCAACTTGGTGAAACCTCGTCTCTACAACAAATCAGAAAATTAGCCAGGAATGGTGGCGTGTGCCTGTTGTCCCAGCAACCTGAAAGGCTGAGGCAGAAGGATCATCTGAGCCCAACAGGTTGAGGCTGTGGTGGCTGTGAGTGCGCCATTGCATTCCAGCCTGGGTGACAGAGTGAGACTCCAACTCAAAAATAAATAAATAAATAAATAAATAAATATTCATGGGGGTTGCTGGTGTCCTGTGGCTTATGCCTGTGGGAGGCTGAGGCAAGTGGATTGCTTAAGGCTAGGAGTTTGAAACCAGCCTGGGCAAAAGAAGACTCTGTCCCTACAAAAAAAGAGATGGAGGTTGATTCATTTTTTTATGGTGAAAAGCCAAGAGACATAACAGAGAGGAACGTAAGGGACTATTTAAAGATTATTTGTTTTTTTTAGAATATGCACTTATGTTAAGCCTGATTTCCAAACAAATAAAACAAGCTTATGGGTTAAACAGTTCAATTATAAAGTCAGAAAAATATGAAACACTTACTTCAATACCATCAAATTCAAATTTTATAACAGGTACAAAGGCATCTTCTACAGCCTACAAAAAAGGAAAACAGTGAGACATATGTATAATCCTTTATCCTTCCTAACTGCCTAAAATGTGAATGAATATCTTCGTTCACCATTTGTATCTTAACCTAACAGAAAAAGCGAAGAAAATGTTCTGAGTCTTACATTTCAGGTAAGTACTTCTACCTTGTGACCTGTATTCTTTAAGATACACAAAATGCCTATTACATTAGTTATCTAACTTATCCTACTAAAAATATCTTTCAGAAACTGGAAGGCAGAACTGCTATCATCTGGTACTTATTATTTCTTAAGTCTAAATTGAAAACTGATTATTTAGAAAGAGTATCAGTATTAGAAATTTTAAAATGACCAGGTACAGTGCGTCATGCCTATAATCCCAGCACTTTGGGAGGTTGAGGCAGGAGGATTACTTGAGGCCAGGAGTTCAAGACCAGCCTGGGTAACATAGTGAAACCTCGCCTATACAAAAAAATTAATTTATTTAAAAAAACAAAAACAATTAAGCTGGGCACTGTGGCTTAAGACTATAATCCCAGCACTTTGGGAGGCTGAGGTGAGAGGACTGTCTGAGCCCAGGGGTTGGAAACCAGCCTGGGCAACTTGGTGAGACCTCATCTCTCTAATAAACAAATAAAAAAAAATAAGCCGTCGGGCTCGGTGGCTCAGCCTGTAATCCCACGCCTTTGGGAGGCTGAGGTGAGTGGGTTGCCTGAGCCCACCGGTTTGAGACCCGCCTGGGCAGCGAGACCTCATCTCTACGATAAATCAAAAAAAACATCAGCCGGGCGTGGTAGCGCATGCCTGTAATTCCGGCTACCCGGAAGGCTGAGGCGGAAGGATCGCTGGAGCCCAGCAGGTCGAGGCTGCGGTGGCCAGGAGCGGCTACTGCACTCCAGTCTGGGTGACAGAGTGAGACTCCAACTCAAAAAAAAAAGCCAGGTATGGTAGTGCATGCCTGTAGTTCCAGCTGTTTGGAAGGCTGAAGCAAAAGGGTCTCCTGAGCCCTGCAGGTCAAGGTTGTGGCGACTATGAGCATGCCACTGTACTCCAGCCTGGGCTACAGAGTGAGAATCAGATTTTTTTAAAAAAATGAGAGTTCATGACTAATCTATTAAAAATAATAATAATATAGTCAATATAGTTTGAATTAGTTTAGTGGAAATGATGTCTTTCTGAGCCTTCCTTAATCCTCCAGCCTAATAAATCCTTAACTTCCTTGTCTGAAAGCATTGCCAGATTCCCAAATATTGTAGATCCTTTGAATTTCACTTCACCCTAGCACTTTAGATTGCATTAATACTATTTTGCTTATTTAGTTCACTTAACCCCCTCCCCAATTAACAATGTCTTGTTTATTATTGTTATCTGCAGAACTAAGGCCAGTATCTCATAAATTAGTGGTGCTAAAATTTTACTTGCTTAATGAAAGGCTATATATATGTATATAAAGAGTTAGCAACCAAACTTTACACATAATAGCACCCATCATTTGATATGCAACAATAGTTTATCAGGTCTTACAGTAAATTGTTTCTGTAAATTATCTCATCAATCTTTAGAATAACCTTATAAAAAAAGTTACTATCACATCTCCATTTTACAGTTGAGAAAACTGAGGCTCACAGAGTTAGGCAACTTGACCAAGGTCTGAGAACCAATATGTGATAGATTCTAGATATAAACCCGTCTATATAGCTATAAAGCCCAAGTCCTTAATCATTATGTGCTATTTTAACAAGATACAGCAACTTAAGAGGTATTTCAATGATCTTAAGCCCTAGCTTTTACTTTGTTACTAAAGTAAGTCCAAAATGTTAAATGCCAGAGGATACTTACTCTTAAGTTTCTAATGCCATCTTGATGTTTCAATTTTTCAAAAAAAGACTGAAAAAAATCAGATCTCTCCACATGTCTTGGAGCAACACAGAGTGCATCAATGTCAGCCCCTGCAAATCAAAGTATTTCTTATCAGGAAGAGTTTATTATATATTACATTTTTATTAAAGAACACACAAATATATGTAAGAAGAAAGAATGGAAGATGAGTATAAGATGAGATTATCAGTGATTAGCTCTGAGTAGTGAAATAATGGGAATTTTGTTCTCCTGTATTTTCTAATGATGAATGTCAAGAGTTTGTTACTGAAAATTCTTATCATTAGATCATACAAAAGCAGTTACCTTTGGTATGTACTCCAAGTCTATAGGATCCAAATGTGAAAATTTTACCACCAACGGTAGCCACAACAGAAGGTGGGAGATTCTAAATAAAATTAAACACAAGACATTTAATTGCTCAATTTAGCATAAAAATAACCTTAATGCCTACTGCACTTTACTAAGGAAATGATATACAGCACATTTGTCTATCTTGTTAAGATATGATTTCTAAAAGTACTAGGATTCTTTCAGGTGCAACTTGAAGTAATGAGGGTGTTTCCAGAGGGAAGACAAAACAAATTCATGTCCACTACACATGCACATGTCTCTATCTTAAGAAAAACTTTTTTAAAAAAATCACTAGATCCTAGCTGTCCTCTCCAAATGCCTATGTTTGGCTTCATCACTCAGAAGTCATTAAGGAACGCTTAAGTATCAAACTATGTATTTTCAGCTCTCCACATGATACTCTTGGCAACCCCATTTCCCTTTTAGTTTTGGTGAAAGGTATGTTTAATTCCTTGATTTTAGCTCTGCAACCTTTCTGCAAGAAAGAAGTCATTCTTGACAATTTCTTTCTGAAAGCTAATCTAACTTTAACTTTTTTTGGATTATATCATAATGAAAATGCTACTTTTCACCTCTCTTCAGAGCCAATTCCAACTGATCCTCAGATATTTTCACACAGATGTTGTGATCTACTTTAATATCTATGCCTCAAACAAGCAAAAAATTATTCCTGTGATAAAAAACCAGGTATTCCTTCTGATTTCCCAATTTCCATTCCTCCTTACTGTCCAAATTTATAATCACTTGTCTTCTTCTTGGCTTGCCAATTCTTTACTTATATTCCTCACATTTGTTGCCCTTTTTTTTTTCTTTTCCAGATAGTTTGCTATTGGCATATAGAAAATCTGTTGTCTTTTTATTCAACTACTACTTCCCTAATTCTAGGCTTTGTTTAATAGCATTCTAGACTACTCCCTTGCTCTTCTTTTCCCTTTCTCTATGTGTTACAAGATTAACTGGCTGACGTTCTTAAATTATTATATGTCCTTGGGCTCAAAGCTGGCTGATGCATTCTTCTACTGACTGAGGTAAGGCTCCATGGATCTGTTGTTGAAAATCTTTACAATATGTGTTTATCGATCTTTCTTGCCTTGCTTCCTGATCTTCCTTTCTGAAGCTCCCACATGTTACATAATCTAATCTCCTTTCCGTTGCATCTGCCATTGTCCCTACCTTCTCAGGATATCTTAACATCATCCATTTTTCAAAGTTCACTTCAAGTTCCATCTCTTCCATGAAGCCTTCACTGGTTATCCTCACCAGAGGCTATAACAGGCTCTTTTACCATTATAATCTTTAAATTAATGCTACATTTACTGACTTTTTTTTGTATGTCTCACCTTTTCAGTCATATTTAAACTTCTCAAAACTGATAACTGTATATACAACTTCTCTGTATTTCCTCATAATTACCCAGTACAAGTTCCAAAAAATAATATCTGTTGATTAACTTGAACTTGAATAAAAGGATCTATATAACAGGATATTATTTTTGTTACTTTCTTTGTTTAATAAATATTAATGAAGCCAGGAGCGGTGGCTCACACCTGCAATCCCAGCACTGTGGGAGGCTGAGGTGAGGGGACTGCCTGAGCCCAGGGGTTTGAGACCAGCCTGGGCAACTTGGCGAAACCTCGTCTCTACAATAAATCAAAAAATTAGCCGGGTGTAGTGGCGTGCGGCTGTGGTTCCAGCTACTTGGAAGGCTGAGGCAGAAGGAGCAGCTGAGCCCAGCAGGTCGAGGCTGTGGTGGTCATGAGCCTGTCACTGCACTCCAGCCTGGGCAACAGAGATTGATAAATAAATAAATATTAATGTTTCATGAGTAACTTTATAAATTTTATAATATTATAGTTAGAATGAAACAAAATAGATTATAGCTAGTCAATTTATTCATTCGATGTTTTTTTAAGAGACAGGGTCTCATTATGTTGACCAGGTTGGCCTTGAACTCCTGGGCTCTAGTGATCCTTCTACTTTACCCTTACCCTCCAAGTAGTTAGGACCACAGGCTGCCACCATACCCAGGAGTCAGTAAATTTATTGACAACTAACATGAATCAAAGGTTAGAGCAGTGGCTCATCCCTACATGCCTGTAATTCTAGTACTTTGAGAGGCTGAGGCTGAAGGATCACTTGAGGTCAGGAGTTTGAGACCAGCTTGGGTAACAATTTGAGACCCCATCTTTACAAAAATAAAAAAATTGGCCAGATGTGGTAGCGCATGCCTCTAGTCCTAGATACTATGGGGGTTGTTGTGGGGAATTTTTTGAGCCCAGGAGTATAAGGCTGCAGTGAGTTATGATGGTACCACTGTACTCCAGTCTGGGCAACAGAGTGAAATTGTCTCTAAAATACACAGATATCTATATGAATAAATAAAAATTGTCTTAAAAATTAAAAACAAATTTTTTTAAAAAAAGGATAGAGAAACTAGGACCTTAAACAATCTATTAGCTTACCTTTCTACTTCGAAAAGTATGATCCTTGCATGATTTATGAGAAAGTGATATGCTGAATCACAGTGTTATTTTTGCCACAGTATTTAACGAAAATGATCTGATCTGAGGTTTCAGACTAAAGTTTAAATATCCCAATTGTGTATATAATATTCAAACGATCTTTGATCTAACTCAAATCCTTCAGTTATTTTCCAAACTATAATAAGTGAAAGAGAATTATAACTGATACAAAAAATGACCTATTACCTTATTCGTGCAATGGAAGATGTGAAAACTGACTTAATTATTTGACTGCTTGTGACAAGCATTTCACTTGTTCAGAATTTGACTTATCCAGTCACCTCAACTATTGCTATCACTGATGAAGAGTTCAGAAACAAGCCAGATAGACTTTTGGTCGCAAAAGTAAATTGCATAAAGACCATGTTAAACTCAATGACTACAGTCCTGGGAGATGCATACCCTTATTCTATATCCATTGTTTAAAAGAACCAATTCTACATATCGATCACAGGTACAGAAAGAAATAACAAAAGCTGTAAAACAAAGAATTCTAGCAGGTATTTACCTAATTTAGAAACACATGCAGATTAAGGGCAGAAAGGACTTTGCAGCTAGACAGGCTCACAACTGTGAGATGTTAAATGATTGATGTTAAGGCAGAGATGGGAAAACTATAAAAAACAAAATACTTAAAATACAACAGTTTGGGTTACTTAGTGAAGGGGCAAACAGTATCACCCTGTTGAACATCCCTACCTCGTTCTAGTACAGCCAGTAAAATAATATTCATACTGATGATTCTCAGACAATAATGAAAATTCAATTATATTCAAAATACAGTCGGCCTTCCATATCCGCAGGTTCCGCATCTGCGGATTCAACCAACCGCGGATTAAAAAATTAGAAAAAAATAAAAAATAACAATGATAAAAAATAATGCAAATTTTAAAAACAATACAGTAACAACGATTTACATAACATTTACATTACATTAGTTATTGTAAGCAACAATCCAGAAATGACTGAAAATATACAGGAGATGTGTAAAGGTTATATGCAAATACATATTATAAGGGACTTGAGCATTTGTAGATTTTGGTTATCTCAGGGGTCCTGGAACCAATCTCCTGAGGATACCAAGGGAAAACTGTACTATAAAAAGCAGGAAAAGGTAATCAATTTCAGAGAAGGGGAAAAAAGTTATATAGTTAGAAATGGGGTTTGTAAACTCCTATGTCTCAGGAGCCAAGCAAGTATGAAAATAATGGACTCCTACATGAGAAACATAAAAACTGATAAATAGTAGTCACCTTGCCAAAGAGAATAGGGAGTAGTAGGGCCATGAGGCACTGGAGGGCAGGAGCCTAATCCAGTTCAAGACTCTCCCTGATGTGCACAAAGGCAGGCCAGATCTGGTATTTCATAGTCTGAAATCTGGTCTTTTATGCAAAATTTCCTGATATTTAAATTTTGACCCACTACAAATAAGTCAGACAAGAAATTATGCAGACTTGCAGCTGTATATTGGCTACTTCTAGGGTAAATCCTCATCTATTTAGAAATTCAACTACCTAGATCAGTTCATTCCCAAGTATACCAGAAAGCAAAATTTTAAAGTTTTTCAGATAATTCTCAACTCCTGCATCTTACTGCTAG
The DNA here is from genome assembly GCF_000164805.1 of Carlito syrichta. Taxonomy (NCBI): domain Eukaryota; kingdom Metazoa; phylum Chordata; class Mammalia; order Primates; family Tarsiidae; genus Carlito; species Carlito syrichta. Next base: position 204,943 of record NW_007249347.1, on the reverse strand, counting down.
AATAAATGAGCAGGATATTTGAAACTAAGAATTCCATGTAGCTTAGAGTCTTACCTTACTCTCACTGACATCAGAAATCCATTCTTTTACTAAATTGTTCAATTTACCAAGAACAACCAGCCTACAAAAAAAGGGGAAAAAATGCTTTAGATTAAAACTAAATTAAAAGAAAAAACAGTATTAAAGAAATGAACATATAGGCCATATGGTTTGTGCTGGTCCTAGGGTTAAAGCATATTATACACATAATAAAGTTATCTCATGTGTTGATACATGGCATATCTCTTTGGCATTCTTAGATCCCTAAAAGTGCCAAAGAGGTGTTAAATGGTGATGATAGTATTTTAGTTTCTGAACTATTTTCAAAATTCAAAAAGCCTAATAAAAATCATAAAATCACCTTCAATGAGGCTGTAGTAGGTTTTTTATGGAATAAAATCAATTCGGTGTGGAAATAGAGGATAGAATTCTCTCACTGCCAGCAAAAGGTCTTTGAGTTATTAAGATGGGCAAATTAATTGTTGGTTAATTTCTATAAAATACTTAATAAAAGCAGTTTGGTATTACTAAAACAAACTTGCTACCAATGGCATAAACAAATCCACATTTAAAAAGAAAAGTAGTGCTGAGACATCTAAAAGATAGCATATACAAAACTGAAATCCTGATCTGTCCAACTAGCATCTTTGTTAGTTTCCCCCAGATAATGGAACTCCATCCTTCAGAATGCTGAGACAAAAACCTTGTCATCATCCTTGACATTGCTGTTCTCATATACATTCCACAGAAATTAAACTCTAAAAATCCTACCTTTAAAATATACTCAGAATTCTATTCTTATCATCTCTATTGCCATCCTCCAGGTTCCAGCCACTGTCATTTCCTCCTGAGGGTACTATAATGGCTTGCTAACTAGTCTCTCTGCTTCTGTCTTCTTCAGACTACTCTCAACACAGCAGCTAGAGTGACTGTGTGAAAGCATGAGTCTGATAATGTCAATCTTCTATTCAAAACCTTAAGAGCTTCCCAATTTACTCAGTGTAAAAAACTTCACCATGCCTTATAAGGTCCTAAGTGCCCTTGCTGTCCAAGTTCCTTCCCATCTCACTTTCTTTAAGTTCATATTTTTCTATTTATTGGCTGTGCTTCAGAAACTCTGAATATCTTGCTCCTCAAATATACCAGGTACACTCCTATCTCAGGCTTTCTGCCTAGAACACTCTTCCTTCAAATAGCTACATGACTTTCCCTCATCTTCAAATTTTTCCCTAAATGTGACTTTCTCAATAAGGCCTTCCCTGAAAATCTCTACCTCCAACTTTATTTTTCTCAGCAGCATTTACTTATCATGTGTAACACTGTATTCATTTTACTTATTTGGCCGGGAAGCTCTTCTTTTAACTCCCGCCTAAAATGTAAACTACAGAAGGGCCAAATTTTTTCTTCTTTTTGTCAGCCATAGATACTCAATATATGTTTGTAAAATTAATGATTAAATAATGTACTTTAAAATATTTTCCCGTTTTCAATGACATACCTGTGGTTCAATTCTTCCTCATCTTCAAACACTCCAAATGGTTTCATGGCATCAATTAATTTCTGTGTGTAAATATGATCAATTTCTTTAGGACATGCCAAACTAATCGGAGAGGTAATTCCATAATGCTTTTGTTGACGCTGGCTGTCCAGCACGGTATTTCTGTTCAAGAAAACAAGAAAAATGTAACAGCAGAAAAAAATGTAAAGTACCATACAACCCTGATACACTGAATCTCTCAATCCACTCATACTAATTTAGCTACCTTACAAGTTTACTTAGTACTAACAGTAAGGGCAGACACTTTTTTTAAAAGGAAAAATGAGTATTTTGTGTTTATGTTTATGAAGGGGCTATTCATACTGCCTCCAGCTTTCATGGTTAGGATGTCTTTTCAAGCAAAAAGCAGCATGTGTTGGCACCAGGACAACTGTACCAACAACCCTCAGCTCAAATGCAAAGAGCCTGTATGGAATCTGTGCCAAGGCCACCTCCACTATACCCTGCAGACTTAAGTCAAGTACCATCTAGATTCTAGGATCTTTGAAAAGCAGTCAACCACTTGAAAGAAAGCCCTCAGTAAAAACAATGGAGCATTTCCCCCTAGGAAGAAACAGAAAGATCCCATTAGAAGGTCCTTGTGAAATAATATGGCTTTTAAAAAGAAATCACAATTAGACTTATCCTTGGGAAATCCACATTAACAACCTTTGCTTGAATTAGAGGTATTTAGTCCTAACATTTTGTGACTCTAGTTAATTGTTCTCTTCATTTTAGACTGTTCTCTTTCATTCCTTCCATTAGATAATTATCAAATTCTTTACATTAAATGGCTACCATTTAGAGGATACAATATGAGCCCTCCTTCAAAGATCCTAGCCATCAGGAAATTACAATTCAAAATAAAGTACATTAGAAGTTCTGAGATTTTGGGTTTACACAGACCAATAATTCCAAAATAAGCTATGGGCTAACAGAGGTAGGTAAAACTTATTTTGCTATGAAAGTGAGTAAAAACAAACATACACACTAATCAGCTAACCCCACCATCTATGTTCACCATACTTTCTTGAAGGGCCATTAATACCAATAGTAAGAATATAAAATAAAATTTAAAAAGCAGTCTTTTAAGCTGAATATATTATCCCTGTTAAAACACACACACACACACACACACACACACTCACACTCATAATAGTGACGGTTTAATTGTTTTTGGGTTTTAACTGGTCAAAACATGGCTCATCACTACTAGGTGCAGAGAATAAGGCACACTCTTTAGCTAAAAATTTCACTAGGAAGAGCGAGACAGGGAAAATCAAATGGAAGATAAAATAGCCTATACACCACCCAAAATGACTCAAAGAAACAAAAAGAGGAAAACGTCAATACTGGTGACTTTAATTTCTCTTCAGCATTTATTTTGCTGCAGGACAAACAACACTTTAGTTATTTCAAGTTGTAATTTCTTTGTAAAGATGTGTTTTTTTTTTTTTACCTCTAAGAGAGGTAGAGAGGTGTTTTGGTATTGTTTGTTTTGTTTACATATATATGGTAAATGAGTAAGGTAGACTAACTCTTTATATATGATCAGTTAATCTCAACAATAACCATAATAGGTGCCATCTTACAGATAAGTAACTGAAGTTCAAAGAAAGGAAGAGTCAAATCTGAACTCCAAAACCTCTCTTCACCACTCTATTCTCCACCCTCCATGACTACTTCAGTTCTGACGCTATATTACTGGGTCTCACTTTCTTGTCTATACGCTGAAGACTTGACTATGTAGGTGCCTCCTAGGCCTGAAATTCCAAATCTAGGGTTCTAAACTTCCCTCATCTATACAGGAGGAAAAACATAAATAACAGAATCCCACATTCCCTTCAACCCATCAATTATCACAGGCAAACACGCTAGAGAAATTCTAGTCACAAGTATACTAGGAGACAAAAAAGAATGTTCACTGCCACTGTAACATTAAAAACTTACAACGGAATACATTAGTTAATATGAATTAATTAGAACTAAAATATTAACACAGACAAAGCTCAGAGATACCATGTAGCACTAAAGAAGCAAGTTACAAAATGACAAGTGTGACACTGTTATATAAAAAGTAAAGCAATGCCAGATATTGTGGTCACATGCATATTTAGTAATAACACTAAAAAACAGGCAGCAACAATAGATATCAAATTCAGGACTGTGGAGACCTCTGGAGAGGGAGATGAATGGGACCAGAGAAGGAGGTAGGAGAGTTCTTCAGATGTATTTAGAATGACTGATCGCTTTTAAATAAACAGGTATGTACACACACACACACACTACATGTGTAGAATATTATGCTTTGGGAGAAATGGGTGGTGGCTACATAAATGATGCTTATGCTACTCTGCATTTTTCCACATGTTTAAATTATTTCCTAGTAAACCAAAATGTAAGAAGCTACAACCAAATTCTTGCCAAGCACGGAAACTGTTTCTGACTTATCAAAGTGTGAGCAGGAGGTAAAGACCGGTAGATAATGCGGGTAGGTGGGGATGCATGGGGTGGAAGAGGGTGGGGACGGCAGCGAAAAGACCTTAGCCTCAAAAAACCCAGGGGCTGGGATAGGTCATTCACTCCTCAAGACCCGGAGACAGCCGGTCAGGAAGGGAGGAGGGGGAGGCAGGGGGATGGTATTTGCGCCAATGCAGACAGGAGCAGACGGGCTCAGACAGTGCTGGGGGCAGGAGAGTGACCGACAATTTCTCCCTACGGACACCGGCGCCTCTCTCCCTCCTCATCCCGGTCTGGGGGAGTCCTCGGAGGCGGGACAGTTGGGGGCAGATGGGGACTCCCGGAGTAACCAGAGTCCGTGCAGGGGTGGCCAGGTGAGCCGCCGGGCGTAGGGGAGGTGCCCTTGCGGACCGGCCGGGAAACGAGAAGGAGACCACCTGGGTGAGCCGCGGGCAGGACGCAAAGGACAGAGAACGGCAAGGGGCCCCCGGGCCGACCACCCCAGCTCACCCCTACCCGCCTCGCCCCCAACCGCCGTCCCCCACCACTTACGCAGACATCTCTTTCATCGCTTCCTGCGTCTCCCTCTCCAGCGAGTGTCTTTCGCTCTGGAGTCCTGATCTTGCTGTTCCCTTCTCCCCCTGTCCACTTTCCTCCGGTCGCTTGTAGCTCGCTTGCTCGCTCACTTTCTCACTTACTACGGCTGAGGCATCCGAGTAGTGAAAACACCACAAAACCGGCTCTATTTATGACAATACAGCGCGGCCGACGCCAATATGGCGCCGCTTCCCAGCCTGCCCCTCGCCCGCCGCGGCCCCGCCCCTGCAGGCCTGGCCCCACCCTCAGCCACGCCCCCTCCGCCGTGGGTCCCGGGAGGCTCCGGGGGCTCCGCCCACAGGGGAGAGGGCTCGCGCTGCAAACGCCGGTCCCGAGGGGTGTTTGGTCCCCTCCTTTGTCCGTGGGACTGTCAATCCCAGCAAGCCGCTTGGAAGGTAATTTGGAAATGTGTTTTCCTTGTTTCCCGAATGAGAGTATTATAATATGTATTTTAAAAGATCACAGCCTTGCCTAACGAATACTAGTTCAACGCTTCCATTATCCTACATCTTTTGATTTAGCTAGTATTTATTTTATTTTATTAGTCCTACGTAACCAACCCACCCGTTGAGATTTTTGTCTCGAAGGGATCACACTCAGGAACTTGCGACTTTAACACAATTATCCCAGGGAAAAGGAAGCTTGTAAATTGGAGGCTAACTGTTCACCCCTAAGTATTGTCCCTGATTCATGACATTTTGGCATTTAGCCGAAAGGTTTAAAATATTCGCTAGCAGTTTGCAGTAGGATAGATCCAAGGCTAAATAAAAAGTGTACACTTCCAAATAGTGGAGATCATGTTTCGTTTGTATGTGAGGGTGTAAATTGGAAAATAATGGCAAATTTTAAAATGTTAAAGGGGAGAAGTAGTTTTAATACTAAATCATTACGAAGAAAAGGATGTCAAGAAGCTGCTTGATGTTGGAATGCGATTCAGAGACACAGTAAATAGAAGGAATCACTGACTGAATTATTCATTCAAAAATATTTAGTGAAAACTCGATCTGTGCCAGGCATTGTGCTAGGCTCCAGTGATTTAATGGTGCTTAAAACCAGATTTATTCTTTGTTCTTAAGACGTGCAGAATCATGAATCAAGTATAAGTGGTAGGGATTCTTCTGTTGTAGAACTAAAACATTTACTATGTATTGGGCACTAGAGATGCTTAATTCCTGCCTTCAAGAGTTTACTATCTAATGGAGGAAAATATCTGCCTAGATCATTAAAATACAGTATGGTTTGTAATCCAGATGGGGTCCGGATACTAAGCCTAGAGAGGGCCACCTAAACTTGATGGTGGGGGACCTCTATAATGGCTTCCTAGAAGAGAGGATGCTGCGTAAATTAGCAAGATTTGGGAGTAGGGATTGAGTGCAGGTGATGGGTGAAGTTAAAAGCTGTTTCAGACAGCATAGGATAGCAGCTAGCATGGGCTCCAGTGCAAGGTAGACCTAAATTTGAGTTTCAGTTTTGCTACTTACTTGTTCTGTAACTTCAGGACAATTAACTTAAACAAACTGTTTTTCTTGTCTGTTAAATGAAGATAATAAGGTTGTAAGAGAACCAAATGAGAAGAGTATGTATAGCCCATAGGCATGTCAGTCCAAAAATTCAGACATGCAAGAAATAATACTTTAGTTTCAAAAACTTAAATTTGAGTTCTGATTACCTCATTCTTTTAAGTTGCAGACAAAGACAATCTTGGTTGGCCTGCCCCACCCCACCCAGCCCATCATTCTTAAGATGGTGTCAAAGTAATAGGGGAGGTAGGGCAGGTTGTGTTTACCTAGTCCTGGGCCACATTCCTGTCCTGTTAGATCTGGGTCTGGAGATTCTCTGCTGCATCCAGGTCATATCTGGGGCTGGTGGTAAGGTCCTGTAGTCTCCTTAGTCCAGAGGCACTGCAGAGTTAATTCTTCCCACCTTCTCCATCTCCTCCACAGCATGGGAGTCTTGCAGGCCAAGAACCAGAAAGCCTCCTTTTCTCAAGGTTTCTAACCAAGCTGTTTATTACTAATGCATAGAGTTATCTTCAGGGCTTAGCTTTGTTTCAAACACAAAAGCCAGAAAGACTTGCAGGCTGATTCTGTTATCTGCACAGTGTTCAGTGCTAGGCACATAAGGGTTCAATAAAGTTAACTCTTATGGGGTGTGGTGGCTCATGCCTATAATCCCATCACTTTGGGAGGCCGAGGTGAAAGGATTGCCTGAGCCCCTGGGTTTGAGATCAGCCTGGGCAACTTGGTGAGACCTCATCTCTACAATCAAAAATAAAAAATCGAAAATCAAAAAATTAGCCGGGTGTGGTGGCAATGCCTGCAGTTCCAGCTGCTTGGAAGGCTGGAGCAGAAGGATCACCTGAGCCCAGCAGGTCAAGACTGGTGGCCGTGAGCATGCCACTGCACTGCAGACTGGGAGACAGAGTGAGACTCCAACTCAAAAAGAAAAAAAAAGCCAACTCTTACTTATACTGATTACCATAATTCTTATCACTTAATTGTTTTCTCTTCATGTTTTTATTTTTAAAATATTTCTTTTCCTTCCTTCCTTTCCTGTATAGTATACTTTGTTTGCTATTGTCTGCTGCAATAATTTGGAAAGGAGTGAACTCTGTTTTTAATTCTACTCAGTGAAATCTTAAAGTGTTTCAAAGACAGCTGTAAACCTATATCTGATTTTTTTTTTTTTTTAAGAGTTGGAGTCTCATTCTATTGCCCAGGCTGGAGTGCAGTGGCAGGCACACTCACGGCCACCATAGCCTCGACCTGCTGGACTCAGGTGATCCTTCTGCCTCAGCCTTCCAAGCAGCTGGAACTACAGGCACAAGCCACCACACCCGGCTAATTTTTAAATTTATTTTAGAGATGAGGTCTTGCCAACTTGCCGAGACTGGTCTTGAACCCGTGAACTCAGGCAATCCTCTCACCTCGGCCTCCCAAAGTGCTGGGATTATAGGCATGAGCCACTGAACCCGGCCTTATATCGAATTATTAAGGTCAACATCAGAACAATACATTTTTTGGGGTCCAGCCCCTTTTGCCAGGTCGTGAGATCTCCTGAAGGAGAGACGGATAGGCGAAAGATGGACACAATATTCCCGGACACCTGCTTCCTGAACAGATGACATACTTTATTAGTTAACAGAAAGCTTTTATAGCATTTGTAAAGGGGGCAAGACAAAGAAAATTCCTTCACGTATATATGTTTTAAAAGTTACCACCATCTAGCGGTCTTTAGAAGAAACGAATAAGCCAAAAACACTATCTACTTTCAGTTAATTAGTCTTGAGATAAGTGTAAAAGGAGTTTCACTTAAACTAAACATAATGCATACAAGGTTTACTTTGATTTCGGTTCCACATCACTAGTCTAATTAAAAAGGCCATAAATTCACTAAAACAAACTATAGGCTGTACCTAGTGATAGCAGGAATATAAAGACCATTAACTTGACCAAACAACAGTGGCTAGCTTTTAAAGAATAACTATGAAAGTCACTTACTGTGAAAATACATACACTAATCTTTACTCTGGTTAAACATATAAAGTGAATGAAACATAATGAAATAAAACTAACACAACGAAAATTCTTATGGTTGCAAATTGCCAATGAGCTTTTAAGTTTAGGATAATGGTGATTTGGCTGTTTTCCCTTATGCTTGGCAACCTCCTGGAAAACATCTTTGTCTTAAGATAGGCGGTGGAGCAATTATTATTATCTTTGAGGCACCAGCTTTATCATTGTGTGAACTTAAACTTATGAACTTAAAACAATCTTCAAAGTAGCTATAAAACACTAAACTATAGCACTAAGACTTAATTAATGACACAAAGTAAAAACCTTGTTAAACATAACCAGAGCCTAATAATTTTTGTCAACCCTCATACATATGTATATTGATTATATAAACTTGTATGATATTACATTTACCAATTATGATTAGTACTTGGATAAAACAATTATCATGTCTAGAATAGCACTGCCAGCAACTTTCTTCAAAAGAGTCCCAAATTACAGTCCTTGAAGTGCTTCAAGAAAGTTCCCAGGTGCACGGTTCTTCATGTAGCAGTTCTTCTCTTTTTTGGGCTTTTACGACCTTCAAAGCTTTTGTAATCGCCTTTCTTGTCCAGGTGTCTTCATTACTTTTCTCTTATCCTGCAGTGTTTATTTCTAAGGAAAACTCAAAAGAAGCTTTTAATGACATTTCCCAGGCCCCCAAGGTTGCTTTCTGTATTTAGTTAATTATCATAGAAGTATCTAATTAGTATATTATGAATTCAGTGAAAACCCACTCTATAAATGTTTACTTAAAATTTAACTATAGAATTAAGCAAAAACCTTAACGATTAATCTTTATCCTAAGTCTGTGAAGACAAAGGAGTTATCACCCTTATCTAGGAGTTATCACCTACATAACTCCTAGATAAGTGTTAGAACTTATAATGAGCTCATAATGAACTTACCATAAACTTGTGCTTCTAAAAAACCTTATGTCTGACCACTAAACTGCATAATTCTAAATCACATAAGGAGTGAATATACTTATATCATTTTTTACTCAAGCAATATCTAGTAACTTATAACCAAGTGAAAGAAAGCATTCTTGATGTGCTTCAGAGTTTAACCCTTGCATATGTTAGAAAAGGCCAAGCGGCATAGTGGGAAAATGGGAAAATGAACCATGACATTCTCAGGTTAGGTGGAGTACTTCGCATAAACATGTCATTTTCTTCTTCCACGACTGCACAGAATTTCTTCAGCCGTATCAAACAGCAAAGGTGGAAGACAGAAGGGCCTCAGCTTCCCGGGCTCGCCCTGCGGCCCGGGGTCTTCGGCCCACCGGGACCCTGTCAATCATGTGGACCTCCAAGCCTGGCTCCCAACATACATTTTTATTCGCTTTTACATAATTTGTAGTTTGGCACTGTTTTAATTGCTTTTCCTCCCAAGTTTCTGTCTTTGTTAATCTACTTGGGATTGAATGTCCATCTTCAACCTCTATTTGAATAAGGATACTTTCTTTTCCCCAACACTCATTTCAGTAAGGACAGTTTTTCTTTTTGCAGTGTACATTGTAATTATTTTGTTGAGTTAAAAGTTTTCAAATTACAAAAGTAGCCCGGGTTCATAAAAAAAGAGTGGATGTCTGTCCCTCCCTTCTATCTCTTTCTCCAGTTTTATTTCCTAGAGGACAGTGGTATCTGTGCTTCCAGAATGTTCTCAGTATACCCCAAACCACATATAAACATGTACAGAGGTTTTGTTTTTGTTGTTTTTTAATTTTGAAAAAAAATGGATCATACTATACATGTTCTGCTCCTTGGTTTTTTTTTTTTAACTCGTCGCCCAGGCTGGAGTGCAATGGCACGCTCACGGCCACCACAGCCTCGACCTACTGGACTCAGGTGATCCTTCCACCTCAGACTTCCAAGTAGCTAAAGCCATGGCATGTGCCACTATGTCCAGCTAATTTTTTGATTTATTGTAGAGATGAGGTCTCGCCATGTTGTTCAGGCTGGTCTCAAACCCTTGAGCTCAGGCAGTCCTTTCGCCTCTGCCTCCCAAAGTGCTGGGATTACAGGCTTAAGTCACCGTACCTGGCACCCCAAATTTCTTGTGTTGAAGTCCTTACCCACAATACCCCAGAATGTGATAGTATTTGGAGATAGAGTCTTTAAAGAGGTGATTAAGTTAAAATGAAGTAATTAGTGAGGGTCCTTCTGCAATATGATTGGTGTCCTTATAAGAAGAGCAAATCTGGACACAGATGGATAGAAAGGGAAGACCATATGAGGTACAGGGTGAAGATAGCCATCTCCAAGCCAAGGAGAGAGACCTCAGAAGAAATGAACCTTGTCTTGGATGTATAGCCTCCAGAACTGTGAGAAAAGAAATTTCTGTTGTTTAAGCCACTCAAGATGGTACTTTGTTATGGCAGTCCAAGAAAACTAATATATACCTACTTTGCTCTTTTTGTTTGTTTGTTTTTGTTTTTTGAGTTGAGATCTCACTCTGTTGCTCAGACTGGACTGTAGTGGCACAATCATAGCTAACTGCAGCCTTGACCTCTTAGGCTCCAGTGATCCTTCCACCTCTGCCTCCCAAGTAACTGGAACTATAGGTGTGTGCCACCGGTTAATTTTTTATTTTTGTGGAGACAAGTTCTATGTTGCCCAGGCTGGTTACTTTGTTCTTTTTAACAGTAACATGGTATTCTTGGTCATAGATCATATACAATATCATTTATATATGTAATATCATAATATATTTAACCATTTTCCACTGTCTCAAATTTGTTTATGTTATAAATAACACTATAATAAACATCCTTATACATATATCCTTGTACTTGTGTCACCAGTATTGAATAGATTCTTAGTGATGGAGTGCTGTGTCAGGAGATATGTATATATTTTGCTTTATTTTATTTTTTATTTTTTGAGTCAAGGATTGCCTCCTGGGCTCAGGGGTTCCCTCTGTCTAAGTCTCCCGAGTAGCTGGGACTATAAATGTCCACCATACCTGGCTAATTTTTTTTTTTTTTGTAGTGATGAGGTCTCAAACTATGGGCTCAAGCAATTCTCCCACATTGGCCACCCACAGTGCTGGTATTACAGGCATGAGCCACCACGTCCAGCAGTATATATCTTAAAAACCAATTTACATATTATAAATTGTCCTCTAAGAAGGTATACACGCCATATAATATGTATGGGATGGTCTGTTTTCTTAAACACTCACTAATGCTGGATATTAAAAATATTTTTTATACTTATGAAGCCTATAAGTATACAGAAAAAGTAGAGTGAATAGTATAATAAGTACCATACTGTATACTTATCACCTGGAATTATTTTAATTTTATTTTTAGCATTTTGTCATGTGTTTCACCTATTTTTTGTTGAAGTCTTTTAAAGCATATACAGATATCATGACATTTCACTCATAAATGCTTTGATATGTATATCTAATAAGAGCCATACAACCATAATACTATTAACACACTCAAGTTTTCCCAGTTGTTGCCAAAGTGTCTATTGCACCAAGTTTCATAGTAGGATCCAATCAAGAACTATGGGTTGCAATTGATTATTGGGTCTTTGAATTGTATTTTTTGTTGTTGTTGTTTGTTTTGTTTTGTTTTGTTTTTTAGTAGAAGTCTCACTCTTGCTGGGGTCAGCCTGGGCTCAGGCCATCCTTCTGCTTCAGCCTTCCAAGTAGCTGGAACTACAGGCATATGCCACCACGCTCGGCTAATTTTTTGATTTATTGTAGAGATGAGGTCTCACCAAGTTGCCCAGGTTGGTCTCAAACCCACAGCCTCAGGCAATCCTCTCACCTCGGCCTCCCAAAGTGCTGAGATTATAGGTGTGAGCTACTGTGCCCAGCCAAAGACTTTATTTTTTAAGAGCAATGTTAGGGCCACAGCAAAATTGAAAGAAATTTCAGATTTCCCACATACCCTCTGCCTCCACACATGCATAGTCTTCCCCGTTATCAACCTCCTGAAGTACATTTTAATCTAGAACAGACTTTCTCTCCAGTTTTTTATTTTACCTATGATATAGATTTGGAGAGACCAGGCTAGTTTTTCCTTAGAATGTTCCATCATCTGGATTTTTTTGTTTTCTTGTGGTGTCATTTAACAATAACCTCAGTGTTTTCTATTATTTACAGTTGGAATTAAAGGCTTGATTAGATTCAGGCTAAGTAAACACTGCATCACACCAGGAGCCACATAATGATGCTCTAGTTATCCCTTGATTAATGATACTAAGATTGATTACTGGGTCTGCATGATGTCAGACATCTTGCAACTAGCTAGTATCCTTCAAGGTGATAACTTTGGCACCAGGTGAATATCCAGCTCTCCCACCTTTCACCTTATTTTTTCTGCATCTGTTGATAATTCTTGGCTATTTGTGGGTTGAAAACTGATTTTTCCCAATTCAGTCTACATTGATAGCTGGCCTTTTTTCTGGAAAGGGAGGTTCCTCTTCATCAACTGGGGTTACTAGGTTATTCTGTGATACACCGATCTTACTGCAAAGGAAAAAACCATTCTTTCTCTTTCAGATAAGAACTTGGTGTAATGACCACCTGCAAAAAATTTTTGTTTGCTTGCTTGCTTTATTCCTCCCATCTTTTTTTTTGGATCCCCTGGACGAAATATGTTTATATAGTTGGTATGTTTCAATCAGTTATAATCATTGGGGTTTTTTTTTTTGATGCTACAATTATTCTTTGGCCAGTGGGTGCCTCTGTCAAGTTGTTTCTTCTGTTAATACATTTTTTTTTTTTTGAGTTGGAATCTCACTCTGTTGCTCAGGGTAGAGTGCAGTGGCATTCTCATGGCCACTGCAGGCTCGACCTACTGGGCTCAGGCGATCCTTCCCCCTCAGCCTTCCAAGTAGCTGGAACTACAGGCATGCACCACTACACCTGGCTAATTTTTAAAGTTTATTGTAGAGATGAGGGCTCGCCAAGTTGCCCAGGCTGGTCTCGAACCCGTGGGCTTAGGCAATCCTCTTACCTCAGCCTCGCAAAGTGCTGGAATTATAGGCATGAGCCACGGTGCCTGGCCCAGTTGGCTCTTTTATTTTTTGAAAATTAATTCAAGTAAACAGAACTGCACCTTGGGAAAGTGTTAAAATGTTAGTACAAATAATTTGGGGGAAGGTTTTTTTACAAATTATTATTTTAATGCTTTAAGATCTGCTGGGTTGTTTACTTGTCAGTAGGACAGAGACCATATCAGTCTCATGCACCAGCTCATCTTCAGGAATTAGTATCAATAAATATTTGTTGAATGAATTTATTGTAAGTGTTATTTTCTCTCTTATATATTTCTCCATCTCAGGTGATAGACTATCTCTATTTTGCCCTCTCCCTCACGATCTTAATATTCTGATGTATCTGAATGTTGTACACTTACTCGGTTGAAACCTTTTCATCTTTAGACTCTCATTAACTTGGAGAAGTTCCTTTTACCAGCAGATTGTCAAGGCATAGTGTTGGTCACACTGGTCTTTAGCAGGTTAACATAGTGGGTTATGACTAGCACTTTTAAAAAGCGAATAGAAAAGTGTGTTGCCTCAGATAGGATAATTCAAAAAATGACCCTGAGACCTAATGCTGGGGTTCTGTGTGTGTTGTGGCAGCTGGGACTAAGGTTTCCAATTCTATCAACAGGTGGAACCCCAAACTTAGTTCATCCCAGGATGGCTTTCTTCCCCAAGCAGAAGAGGCTGCAACTTTTAGAGATCCCCGGGTGCTGGATTGCTGGCTTGCCCAGACAACTTCTATAAACAACTGGCACCTAAACTCAGTTCCCCCGGCTCTAAATAGCCTCTTTGTCCACATTCTGACAAGGCTACTCTAAGAGGGTATTGCTCTAAGAGGGTATCATCTCACAGGGGCACATGTCCTTCCATTGGAACATGTACAATACCCACCTTAGCATCCCTCTCTCTGGGATGATAGGGGGACCCAGGACTATGTGATCTTCTCTTGCTGACCCTTGGCTTGTACGCTTCCCCATTATAACTTGTTCTTTAACCTAAGCTGAATGACCATGTGGAATCCATCCTAAGCCCTGTTGCATGACAGGTGGCAACCATGAAGGGAATCCTCATTTACTTTGAATAAAAATAAAATGAAACATGGTTGAATTTGCTTTCAGTGGATTCATGTCTGGTCTTAGTTGATTTTGAACAAATAGGAACTGTTGGATGTTGTCAGAAATTGATATGGATCCTCAACCAAATTTTTAATAGGATATCAGATCCAGATGAAGTAAAGAAAAAAGCTGGCAATAAATGACATTTCAGACATGTAGTAGCAAGTCATTATAAAATTGAGGAGGAGCAGAGTGGATGGGGAAGGGAGAGTCATAGCTGAAAAGATATCTCTAATGTGAGTAAGATCTTTGGGAAAAGGACTCTACCCAATAAGGTTACGCTTGGATGGCTAATTTGTGCCCTGTTGAGATCTCAGCCTACCACTAAGCATGTCAGAAGAGGGAGGGCCGCCCAAGTGTTGCAATGCCTAAAAAGTCTCTCACCATAAACAATACACTTTTCTTTTAGCCCCCTTCAACAAAGTGGCCCTTATTACTCCATGTTATGGATGTCAGAGGATACCTTATAGCATCTCCAACTTACACTGATAACTTATCTCCTCTCAGAGGAAAGATTGCCTTCTGTGGTTTGCTTTTATTTTGCTACCCAGTTCATTCAGCATTTAATTCTAGCATAAATTCCTTGTTTCTAATATGAAATTTCCATTGCTACTGCAGATATTTGTACAATTTTTGGCTTTAACAAAATGTGAATTTGGCTGGACATGGTCCTGGCACTATGGGAGACCCAGGTGGGAGGATTGCTTGAGGCCAGGAAGTTTGAGATCAATCTGGGCAACATAGTGAGACTCTGTCTCTGATAAATACTTTTTTTTTTTTTTTTTAAGAAACATATGAATTTGCTGCAAATGAGGGACAAGCCAGGAACCTATTCATTTTCCTGTACCTAGAACAATATGTAAAGACCTGGTATGTTCCAAGCAATTCAAGAGCCTATTGATTAGATGAGTTTGCCCTTGAAAGCAACTTCCAATTCCAAGTCTCTGAATTTTCATGGTTTGTGCTTGTAACATGAGGCTTTTTCTTGCATCAAAAAAACCTGCTAACTTCATTGGAAGAGTCTTTGCTGGGTCAGTTTAGATGCGTCAAACAACTGCTTTCCTGGGAGGCAGCTTAACTGGCCGAAGTTAAGGAACTCACCAACAACCTCCCCTCAACCTCTGCAAGTATTTGTTCTTTACACATTCGGAAGGGCAGAGAAAGTCTTTACACCAATTTTTAAACTTTTTCTCAGAACTCAGGGGATTAATATATAAACTCAGTGGACAAGGAAGTAGGTTTCCTGCTTCACTCCAAATTGAAGCCAAGATTAATTATGGTATTCACCTGTTCCTGAAACCTGCCGGTTAATGGATCCTGGCTGTGCGCTCTGCGAAGCAGCCCTGGTCCCACAGTTCTTAGCAGACTCACTGACTTTGATCAACTCATTCTCTCTCAGCAGGCCAAAACGGTAGCCACAGGACACAAGTGCTTAGTTTACAATCATGTTAATTTTGCTTTGTGTTGTCTTTAGCAGTTGGAGATTAATGAGTAGAAAGAGTGTTTAAATTTTGAACCAGGTTTCTTCTAATCACTTGGCTGCATTGTCGCTGGCAGTTTTATTACTTTGATTTCCTGAGTCAATGAAGTATACATTTTTTTTTTTTTTTTTTTTGTCCAATGTAGGTTATGGTACAGGAAAAGACAGTCTTTCCAGGAATTGCTGCTACTCTGGATTCCACGAAAGGCTATTGTGAAAATACTTTAGCATTTTTGTAGAACTTTTCATAGGAGGTTTTTGTTGCTGAATGCATCCCTGACATTATTTATTTATTATTACTTTTTGGAATGGGGTCTCACTATGTTGCCCAGGCTGGAGTGTAGTGGCTATTGACAGGCAAGTCCAGCTCATCTCTAGCATGTTAAATAAATCAGACATTTCCAAAGTATTTTATAAAGGATGTTGCTTTGCCCATTTTTCATAGCTAGGGAGTCAAATTAGCCCATGTCAGTTGAAATAGTGAAAATTAAGAATTAGGGGCTGGGCATAGTGGCACACACTTGTAGTCCCAGCAATTTGGGTGGCCAAGGCAAGAGGATTGCCTGAACCCAGGAGTTCGAGACCAGCCTGGGCAACATGGCAAGACCTTGTCTCTACAGTAAATAAAAAATTAGCTGGGTGTGGTGGTATGTGCCTGTAGTCTCAGCTACTTGGGAGATGGAGGTGGAAGGATTGCCTGAGCCCAGCAGGTCAAGTCTGTGGTAGCTATGATTATGCTACTGCACTCCAGTATGGGTGACAGAATGAGATTCCAACTCAAAAAAAAAATTTGGAGTAAATTTTAGAAGATGAGTTTATTGCTACTCCTAATCCTGTCTTCTGAACTACTTAGAATCAAAGATTGGGAACATAGACTCGTATCTCAACGGAGGAGTATTATTCCATTGGAGGTTTTCTTCAGTGTGTGGTTCCTGGCTTGTACAAAACAAGCTGAGCATGTAAGATTCTCTCTCAAAGAGGCTTCATATCAAAGAAAGCCCCCTCAGGTCTAATACATTGTAATGGAGAATTTACACGCAAAGTACAACTGGGTGTGCATTGTTACTGACAGTAAGGTGTTACCTTGCTTTGCCTGTCTCCACTGTGAGTTCCTTCTGGAGCAGTGGCTTCTTCCTTTATCATTGTGCTATCAGCTCCTAACACAGTCCTGGTAGGTAGGAGTCCCTCGCTGAGGAGATGTTTAAGACATTGAGGAAGGAACTTCATCTTGGCACATTGGTATGAAGATGGATTCAAGAGTTGTCCAGTTGTCTGAAGGGCATAACGGCATTTGTCAGGGCCTCTAGCTTGGGCACAGCATGACACTCATTTCTCAAGCCCACCAGGTCTCTCCCTTACCCTCCAAAACTCCAAGGAAGGTAACTGAGAGAAGCTTAAGCACTTCTCTTAAGAGCTTGCTCTTAAGTCCTTCATGCTCAACAACTGTGCATGAAGGCTAGAGCTGGATGTAATGGCAGAGATGATTGTCAAGCTAGCAGTGGAACTTGTAGGATGCTCTTATGGTAGTGTGCATCTTCTGAAGATTGCCACAACTATATGTACCTGATTCCATGTGTTCTTCTTACAATGTGACGTGATACTTCTCCATTGAGAAACAGGTCTACATTCCCAACCCTTGAACCTGATTGAGTAGGCTTTTGTCACTGGCTCAGCCAAAATGTGACTTCTAAGATTAGGTCATAAAAGGCAAAATAGCTTCCCCAGATTTCTTTCTGAGTTTCTATATAAGAAGTCCAACTACCCTGAAGCTGCCATGCTGGCGGTACTACACAGAATTAGAGGGGGGGATGCTTAAGAAGCCCAGGTGTTCTATTACCCAGCCATTGGATTCTCCCCACCCCTTAGCACCAGACATGTCAGTGACGAAATCTTTGAGATAAGCTAACCCCAACCAAGCCGACTGCAATCTCATGAATGAACTTGAACAGAATTGCCCAACTGAGCTGCTCTGGAATTCATGACACATAGAAACAATAAGAAATAAAAATGATTGTTGTTGTTCTAAATCATTAATCTTGGGAGTAATTTGTTATACAGCCATAGTGTCTGGAAAAGAGAAGGGAGCTTGAAACAGTTACCAAAATTAACCATAACTTGGGCTATAAATCAAACCAAATCATAGTTGAGATTTTAAAAAATCTTTTGAGGGTAACTGCAATTTAGTATCAAAAATAAGAACCTAGCAAAGATCATAGCAATTGTACAGTACTAGGTTAGGTTTAGTCCAGAAATGCAAGATTTGTTTAGCATTTAAAAGTTAATGTGATTAACTATTTGTACAGAATAAAGGAAAATATTATCAATTTAACAGAGGCAGAAAATATATTTGGTAAAATTCTACATATATCCATGATTGAAAAATAAAGATATTGTGTCAAGGAATAGAAAAAATCTGCTTTAATCTGATAAATGGCTCTACAAAAAAACTATAGTAAGTATATTAAAAAGTAAAATATTAAAATATTTCCTCATGAAGTTGAGAGCAAGACAAGGATGTCCACTGTTGTTAATATTGTCCTAGCAAGTATAAAAAGCAAAAAATAAAAATAAAGGCCTGGCGCAGTGGCTCACACCTATAATCCCAGCACTTTGGTAGGCTGAAGTGAGAGAATTACCTGTGTCCACACTGGCACCACACTGGGCAACTTGGCAAGACCTCATCTCTACAATAAATAAAAAAATAGCCAGGCATAGCGGCGCATGTAGTTCCAGCTTCTTGGAAGGCTGAGGTGGAAGGATCACCTGAGCCCAGCAGGTCCAGGCTGTGGTGGCCATGAGCATGCCACTGCATTCCAGCTTGGGTGACAGAGTGAGACTCCAACTTAAATAACAACAACGACAACAAAAACAAAAACAAAATTAAATTTATAAGGCTTACAGGAGAAGAAAAGATCTGTCATTGTATGGAATTGACATACTTGTATATCTAGAACATCTACAATAATCTATAGGTAAATTATTAGAATGAAAAGAATTTAAAAACAACTAAGATATTAAAAGTTACAGAGAAATTAGAATCTAGCAAGGTGGTTGGACACAAGGTTAATATACTATAATCAACTGAATTTTTATATACTATTGTAAGGAATAGAATGATTTATTTTCAAAATGAACGCTGAGTCATGTTTAAGTGCCTTTGCTGAGTCACTTCCTGCTTCTTTGTTCTCTTTTTCATGGGCTTTCACTTTGGCTGGCTTTTATGTTCAAATTTTGGAGAGAACCAACCAAAATGAAATCCTGTAAACCAATCAGCAAATAGGACATGTAAATGAATGAATTATATGGCCCAATTGATATGTGCCCAAGTGTTGTAACCTCTGTGAAACCCAGCCTATGGGAGACCAGGGAAGGGACTAGTGTTCCAGGTTACAAATATGCTAACTGTAACAGCTCCAGTGTGCCTGCCCACCAGACACCCAATCTTGCAAGACCATCATTAAATTCTCACTTCTGCTGCACTCCATGTCTCCTATGTCCATCTCTTGATTTTGGACAGGTGAGTTCATTTCTCATACCATAAACAATCAGAAAATGAAATTTCTTTTTTTTTTTCCACTTCTCAGAGAAAATGAAATTTCAACAATACCATTAACATAGCACTAAAAATACCCTAAACACATCAAGTAGGGAAAACAGATAATTTTATAGTTAAGAAACCTGGAAGATATCACCTTAACCGAGTTATCAAAATTAACATTACCAGTAAAGGAAAAAATTGGCAATATGTACCTCCTGATATAGTGTACCAAGAAAGACACAATGTTACTTCTGTGTTTTTTCCCCCTTCCTAAAATGCATAACCTAATCATGAGAAAATATCAAATAAATCCAAATCAAAAATATTTTACAAAATAACTGGACTGTATTCTTAAAAAATTGTCAAGATAGGCCAGGTGCAGTGGCTCATACCTATAATCCTAGCAGTTTGGGAGGCCAATGTGAGAGGATTGCCTAAGCCCATGGGTTCAAGACCAGCCTGGGCAACTTGGCAAGACCTCATCTCTACAATAAATCAAGAAAAATTAACCAGGTATGGTGGCACATGCCTGTAGTTCCAGCTACTTGGAAAGCTGAGGTGGAAGCATCGACTGAGCCCAACAGGTTGAGACTGTAGTAGCCATGAACATGCCACTGCCCTCCAGCCTGGGCAACAGAATGAGACTAACTCAAAAAAAAAAAAAAAAAAAAAAAAGTCAAGACAAAGAAAGATTGAGGAACTGTTCTAGATTAAAGAAGACTAGAGAACTTGGATGAATTTAGAGTCTATAATACTGAGTGATCCATCACAGAAACAAAGAACTGAGATCCAAATGTTCTCACTTATAAGTGGACCCTGAACAACTATCATAATACTATAAGAAAGGGATTGGCAGTAGTGGGAAACTGCCAGGGGGTCACACCGCATCAGTAATGGTACCTGATCTCAAACCAGGTGATGTGGGGACCAAAATGAGGCCCAAACTTTACCTACACAATGACCATTTGTATACCTAACCCTGATTTGTACCCCATATCTAAAAAAAAAAAAACTAAAAAAAAAAAAAAAAAAAAAAAAAATACTAAAGAGACAAAATATGGTATAAAATGAAATATATTTGGTTAGTTTCTGCCACAGAACGCCTAAAATCCCTGAAATTTCCTGAGTGATCGGAGGATCTTTTATCATTCATAATGAGCTCCTTTGATAACTCGAGTTTATGCTAATGAAGTTACTTACCCTTAGATGGTATCAGGATCAGGCCAATCACCAGAAAAACTAAGTGATTAGGAAATTAGAGGATTGGAACTTCCAGCCCCACCCACCAATCTCTGAGGAGGGCCAGCGATGCTAGAGAGCCAGTTCTGAAACAACTCTTGAACAGTAAGATTTGATGAGTTTCTGGGTTGCTGAACACCTGGAGGGCTGGGAGGTTGGCACCCAGATGATGGTATGCAAGCTCTGAGTCCCTTCTCCCAAAGCTTGCCATATCTATCACTTCATCTTGTTGTTCTTCTGTATCCTTTACAATAATCTGGCAGGTGTGTTTCCCTGAGTTCTGTGAGCCCTCCTAACAAATTAATCCAACCCCCAGGATGGATCTTGTTTGTAGTCAGTCAGAGGTATCAGTGGCCCAAAGACAGCATCTGAATTACAGGACACCCCGCTGGAAAAGCCACTGAAGGATTGCTTGGTATGGAGAAGTCCCAACACATTTTGGTGGTTAGGGGTCTCAGAAGTATTTTGTATTGATTGTGAGATTAGAAGCATAAAATGGTTTTTCTTTTTATACATGGCATCTAAATGCAATATGTGATTCTGAATTGGATAGTGTACTAGGAAAAATACCATTTAAAGAAATTTTGCTACTGGGGACATTAGTGAAGTAATTAATGACATTTACATCACTTGTACAGATTGCATAATAGTACTGTATCAATGTTAATTTTCCGATTTTGATAACTCTACTGTGGCTATGTAAGAGAATATCATTGCTTTTACAAAGTACGCATTAAAGTATTTAGAGGTAAAATGGCATCATGTCTGTAATTTACTCTAACATATATAAATGGTGGGAAACACCATGCTCATGAAAAGGAATATAATTCTCCTTAAAATGATCTATAAGGCTGGGTACAATGGCTCACATCTGTAATTCCAGTGCTTTGGGAGACTAAGACAGCAGAATCATTCGAGCCCAAGAGTTCGAGACCACCTGGACAGCATAGCAAGACCCCATCTCTACCAAAAACAACAACAAAAAATTGATATAAAAAGCCAGGCATGATGGCTCACACCTGTAATCCCTGCACTTTGGGAGGCCGAGGCAGGAGGATTGCTTGAGTTCTGGAGTTTGAGACCAGTCTAGGCAACATAACAAGACCCCCATCTCTACGAGAGAGAGAGAGAGAGAGAGAGAGAGAGAGAGAGAGAGAGAACACTATATATTCAGTACAATCCCAGTAAAAATCATAGCAGGCTTTGGGCTTGCTTATTTTGGTAGATTTTGACTGACAACAGCAATTATTGGTGAGGATGTGAAGTTAGTGGAACTCTGATATGTCAATGATAGTGATGTAAATTGTTATGATTTGGAAAACTGTTTGGCAGTATCCCCAACTGAATATACTTTTACCCTAAGACCTAGCAATTTCACTGCTAAATATATACCCTGCAGAAATGTACACACATATATTCCAAAAGACATATACAGGAATATTCATATTAGCCCCGAGCTGGGCACAAACCACAAATAGAATGGATAAATTATGGCATATTCATATATGAGAACACTATTGGCAAGAAAAATGAATGAACTGCAACTATATTCAACCACGTGAATGAATTTCCCAAACATAATGTTGAGCAAGACACAAAAGAACTCATGCTGTATAAGTCCTTTTACATACAATTCAAAAACAGACAAAACGAATCCTTTATTTTTATTTATTTTTTTTAAAAGTTGGGATCTAATTCTGTTGCCCAGACTACATGCAGGGGACACCACATCCAGCTAATTTTTTATTATTTATTTTTATTTAATTTTTTTATTTTAAAGATGTGGGGTACAATTCAGGGTTAGGTATACAGATGTTCATTATGCAGGTACCCTTGTTGATGAAGTGTGCCACTCCTCCCCTGGCAGATTTCCACTACTGCCAATTCCACCCGCCCACCCCCAGCAGTTTCCCACTACTGCAATTCTTTTCTTATAGTATTATGATAATTCTATATTATAATAATTCTATAAGGGCCACTTATGAGTGAGACCATGTGATACTCCGTTCTTTGTTTCTGTGAAAGATCACTCAGTTTTATAGTCTCTAAGTCCATTCAGGTTTCTGTGAAGTTCATGATTTTGTTCTTCTTTATGGCTGTTTAATATTCCATCGTGTATCTATACCATATTTTTTTTATTCAGTCCTCTTTTGATGGACAGCACTGTTGGTTCCATGTTCTTGCAATTGTGAACAATGCTGCAATAAACATATGTTTGCAGGTATCTTTTTTATAGAGTGATTTGAGCTCTTCTGGATATATTCGTAGTAGAAGAATTGCGGGGTTGTATGGAAGGTTGATTTTTGATCTTTTGGGAATCGCCACACTGTTTTCCACGAGGCTGTACTAGTTTACACTCCCACCAACAGTGTAGAAGTGTTCCCTTTCGCCACATCCTCTTCAGCATCTGTCAGCATCTGTTGTTTTTTGAGTTGTTGATGATGCCATCCTGACTGGAGTTAGGTGGTAACTCAGTGTAATTTTTTTGTTTTTTTTAGTTGGAGTCTCACTCTGTCGCCCAGACTGGAGTGCAGTGGTCGCTCCCGGCCACTGCAGCTTTGAGCTGCTGGACTCCGGCGATCCTTCCACCTCAGCCTTCCAAGTAGCCGGAATTACAGCCATGCGCTACCACGCCCAGCTGATTTTTTGATTTATTGTAGAGATGAGGTCTCGCTGCCCAGGCGGGTCTCGAGCCCGCGGGCTCAGGCAATCCACTCACCACAGCCTCCCAAGGGTGTGGGATTGTAGGCTGAGCCACCGAGCCCGGCTCTAATTTGCATTTCTTTGAGGACTAGTGAGACTGAACTTTTTTTCATGTATCTATTGGCTGCTCATATGTTTTCTTTTGAGGAGTGTCTATTCATATCTTTTGCCCACTTTGTAATGGGGCTGTTTGTTTTTTTCTTTTCAGTATGTTTGAGTTCCTTGAAGATCCTAGTTGTTAGGACTTTGTCAGACATACAGTTGGCAAATATTTTTTCCCAGTCTGTGGGCTGTCTCCCTGCTCTCTTGATAGTTTCTTTGGCTTTGCAGAAGCTTTTGGTTTGATGAGTTCCCACTTGTCTATCTTATCTCTTATGGCATGGGCACTTGGAGTTTTGATCAGGAATTGGTTGCCAGTTCCAATTTCCATAAGGGTGTCTCCTGAACTTTCTAAGGTTCTTATCATTTGACGTCTTATGTTTAGGTCTTTGGTTCATTTAGAGTTGATTTTTGTGTATGGGGATAGGTAGGGGTCTTGTTTTAATCTTCTGCAAGTGGTCAGCCAGTTTTCCCAGCACCATTTAGTGAATAGGTTCTTCTCCTCTCTCCAGTGGTTGGTGGTAGAGGCTTTGTCAAAGGTAAGTTGGTTGAGAAATTGAGGATTTGCTTCTGGAATCTCAATCCTGTTCCATTGGTCTATATGCCTGTTCTTGCACCAATACTAGGCTGTTTTGATTTTGTAGCTTTATAGTAAAGTTTAAAGTCTTGGTAGTGTGATACTTCCTGCTTTGCTTTTTTTGCTGAGACTTGTTCTGGCTATTCATGGTCGTTTATGTTTTCATATGAATTCCTGTATTGTTGTTTCCAGGTCTGAGAAGAATGCTGCTGGTAATTTAATCGGTATTGCATGAAATCTGAAGATTGCCTTAGGTAGGTTGGACATCTTAGCAATGTTAATTCTTCCAATCCATGAACATGGAATATTTTTCCATTTGTTTGTGTCATTTTTTATTTCTTTGAGCAGTGTTTTGTAGTTTACGTTGTAAAGATCTTTCACATCTCTGGTTGAAAATATGTCAAGGAATTTCATTTTTGTGTATGGCTATTTTGAATGGGATTATGCTTTTAATTTAGGTTTCTGTTTGTTTATTATTGGTGTATAGAAATGCAGCTGTCTTTTGCACATTTATTTTATACCCTGGGACTTTGCCAAAGTCTTTTATCAGTGCAAGGAGATTTTTTGACAGATTCTCTTGGGTTTTTGAGGTATAGAATCATGTCATCTGCACAAAACGGTAACTTGACTTCCTCTTCTCCTATTTGAATACCCTTGATCTCCTTCTCTTGTCTGATTGCTCTAGCTAGGACTTTCAAAACTATGTTGAACAGGAAGGGTGAGAGTGGACATCCTTGTCTTTTTCCAGCTTTGAGGGGAAATGGTTCCAATTTCTGTCTGTTTAGCAGTATGCTGGCTGTGGGTTTCTTGTGGATGGCTCTTACTGTTTTGAGGTATGTTCCATCTATGCCTAGATGTTCGAGGGTTTTTATGAAGAAGGGGTGTTGGATTTTATCAAAGCCTTTTCCACATCTAATGATATAATCACACGGTTTTTGTTTTTACCTCTGTTGATGTATTTAATTACGTTTATGGTCTTACAAATGTTGAATCAGCCTTGCATCCTGGGGATGAAGCCTACTTGGTCATGGTGGATGATTTTTGACATGTGCTGTTGAATCCAGTTTGCTAGGATCTTGTTGAGAATTTTAGCATCTATATTCATCAAGGATATCGGTCTGTAGTTCTCTTTCTTTGTTGGATCTTTACCTAGTTTGGGTATCAATGTGATATTAGCCTCGTAAAATGATTTGGGGAGAGTTCCATCTTTCTCAATTGCCTGGAACACTTTCAATAGGATTGGTATCAGTTTCTCCTTGTGTGTTTTGTAGAATTCTACTGGAAAGTCATCTAGTCCAGGGTTTTTTTGTAGGTAGTTTTCTTATGACATAGTCAATTTCCTGGATTGTTGCTGGTCTATTTAGGGTCTTAATTTCTTTTGTTCCAATCTGGGGAAGTTGTGTGATGTCAGAAAGTTCTCCATTTCCTTTAGATGTTCAAGTATATTTCCATAAAAGTGTACATTGTAGTCTCTGATAATCTTTTGGATTTCTTCAGGGTCAGTTGTGACTTCATCTTCAGCATTTCTGATTGTGTTTATTTGGGCTTTTTCTCTCTTTTTCTTGGTCAGTCTAGTTAGGGGACCATCAATCTGTTTATCCTTTCAAAGAACCAGCTTTTTGTTTTGTTGATTTTTTTTGTATTATCTTTTTGTCTTCTATGTCCCAGATTTGGGCTTTTATTTTGGTGATCTGGATTCTTCTGCTGAAGTTAGGGTTTTGGTGGTCTTGCTTTTCCAGCTCCCTTAAGTGATTTGTTAGACTGTGACCTTGTGATCTTTCCATTTTCTTCATGTGTGTTTGTAGAGATATGAATCCCCCTCTTAGTACTACTTTTGTGGCATCCCAGAGGTTTTGGTAAGATGTTTCTTCATTTTCATTTGTTTCCAGGTATCTTTTAATCTCTGTTTTGATTTCCATGTTGACCCAGGAGTTGTGTGTTTTGGGGAATTTGGTTGGCGTTGATATTTATTTTTATTTCACTGTGGTCTGAGAAAGTGCATGGCAGAATTTCAATCTTATGAAATTTGTTTATGCTTGATTTATGGCTGAGGATGTGGTTGATCTTGGAGTACATTCCATGTGGTGATGAGTAGAATGTATTTGTTATTTATTTCAATCACTGTATTCTTTTGTTGGGTGGAGTGTTCTGTAGGTATTAATTAAGTCCATTTGGTCAAGCATCATGTTGAGGTTCCAGATCTCCTTGTTGATTTTTTGTCTTGATGATCTGTCTAGGGTTGTGAGTGGGGTATTTAATTCCCCAGCTATGTTAGTGTTAGAGTCAATGTCTTTTTTAAGTTTGTCTAGAAGCTGCTTTATGAAAGTTGGTGATCCTATGTTGGTGCATATATGTTTAGGATGGATAGTTCTTGTTGAGGGATTGAACCTTTTATCATTATGTAGTGACCTTTTGTATCTTTAAAATTTTTTATAGCTTAAAGGGTGTTTCGTCTGATATTAAGATGGTGACTCCTGCTTTCTTTTGTGTTCTGTTTGCCTGAAATTTTGTTTTCCATCCTTTTACTTTCTGGTGAGACAATATATTGTCGCCTTTTGATATTTTATTCATTTTGCCATTCTTTGTCTTTTCAATGGTGCATTTAGTCCATTCACATTCAGGCTAATTATTGAGATGTGAGAGTTTATCCCTGTCATACGATTTTTATAGAGTTTGTTGTTGTTGCTGTTGTTTGTTTATTTGTTTATCTTTCTTTTGATTTTTGGGTTGATTCATGTGTGTTTTCAATCTTTTTCTTGCATTCTTGTGAAGGGCATTGTTCTTTTTTCCCTTTCTTCTGTTTTAATACTTTCTTAAATGTTTCTTATAGAGCTGGTCTGGAGGCAGTGTAAATTCTTAGGGACTGAATGTTTGGGAAAGATTTTAATCACCATCACTGATGAAGCTTAGCTTAGCTGGTTAGGTAATTCCTGGTTGAAATTGTCTACCTTTGAGAACTTTGAAGATTGGGCTCCAAGTTCTCCTAGCCTGAAGTGTTTCTGTAGATAAATCTGCTGCTATTCTGATTGGTCTTCCACAGTAGGTAGTCTGACCTTTTTATCTTGCTGCCTTTAGGATTTTTTTTCTTTTATACCTACTTTGTGTAGATGATTACTATGTGTCTTGGAGTTGGTCTTCTCATTTGTTTTCTCTCAGGGGTTCTCTGAATCTCTTGTGTTTGAATGGTCACATCACTGATGAGATGAGAGAAGCTTTCTTGGATAATTTCACAGAATGTTTGTTCCAGAGTGGTCTCTGTCTTTCTTTCTGCCTCAGAAAGTCCAGTTATTCTTAAGTTCATTCTCTTGAAGGCCTTGTTCTGTCTTTTAAAGCATCTTTTCTATATTTTTGACTGTTTGGGCTCCATAATTTGGTCCTCAAGTTCTGAGATTCTTTCTTCTGATTGACTAATTTGGCTCTCCATGCTTATCAATTTGTTATTTATTTCACTCACTGTAATCTTTTGCTGTGACCAGAGAGTGAGAAAGACATCGCCAACTTGCTGAGAGTCAGATTATGAGTCCTTTATTAGCCGGCGGTCGAGAGTGAATTAGTGTTCAAAGAACTCTTGACTCTGAATGAAGCAGAGAGAGGGTTTATATAGGCAAAAACCGCGAGTGGGCCACATAGCATGGGGTACAAACATAAGGAACATCAAAATTAAGAGGAGAGCAAAATGTGCAAATGTATACAAATAAATGCAGAACTTGTGGTTGGGGAGTTTCCAACGTTTTGGGAAAATAAGGGTGTAGGACCTCAGTTATGGAAAGTTTACAATCTATGATTATGGGAAAGTTATGCAGGGGGTCATCTCTGGGTTAAAAC
This sequence comes from Carlito syrichta, assembly GCF_000164805.1. Classification (NCBI taxonomy): domain Eukaryota; kingdom Metazoa; phylum Chordata; class Mammalia; order Primates; family Tarsiidae; genus Carlito; species Carlito syrichta. Next base: position 177,171 of record NW_007249347.1, on the reverse strand, counting down.
AGCTTAAACAGCTAATATGGGGAATTTGTTACACAGTGGAAGTACTTATGTTTAATTAAACAATTGTAGACTGTTAGTTTCCAAGTTGGTATTTCACTTTACTGCTGTTATCTCAGTTATCACCTCTTTAATTCTTTCTTCTTGTCTCTCTTCAATTCTATTTATTATCTTTATTAATGTCTTGATATCTGTGTTGGTGGTTTGAGACAAGTCATTCTGGGGGTTCTTCATTGTTTGCATTCTGAAATCAGTATTCTCAGTATCTGACCTCCCAGGGGTCAAGACCCATATTCTTCTTTGGTTTTTCTTCATTTGTGTAGATTTTCCACTGTCCCCCGTTTGTAACCTCTTCTTTAATTCTGTTATTCGGGGATGACGGGGTAGCTTTTACTTCTGTTTGCTTAATCTCCTATTCTTCCTTATTTGGATCCTCTGGCTTTGTTCAATTCTGAAGCTGGACTGAGGGTTGGTGGCTGTACTTTTTGCAGTTTTGGGATTTGAGGGGGGAGCTGTGATCCAGAATCTTTCTGCAGATCCCAGCATCTACTGACAGGTGTGGGGGCCTCCTGGAACCCACTTCCCACTGCCTCACAATCTGTCCATGCAGTGAGGGTATAGGCTTGCTCCCTGAAAGCAAAATGAGGTAAGAAAAAGGAAAATAATAGAAAAAGGAAGGGGGCTGGGGGGTGGGAGATGAGAGTAATATGTAGAGATAGAAGAGTAAGAGGGAAAACAGACAGATGTACCAACTAAGAAATGAAAAGAGACACAAATAAAGACAGAAAAGAGTTTAAAAAATAACCCCAAAACTAAAACATACAGACTACCATACAAATACACAAACCGACAAAAACCTCCCTATTGACTCTCCCTCAAAAACACCCATACAGAAACAGGAAGTCTAAAAAAACAGCACTAAAGTAACAGAAATAAAACAAGTACAAAATGTTAAGTACAAAAATGTTATTGAAAATAGAAAGAGAGGAAAAAAACTCAAACAAAAAGCAAACAAGCAAACAAAAATGAGCAAAACAAACAGACCAAAAAAAAAAAAATTCTGAGGTAAGTCCAACTTCCTTTCAGCTCTAATCTCCAACCCCTCCCGTCTGCTCTCAGAGCAGGCTGACAGGGTTGCTCTCAGCCTGGGTCAGATGCTCCAGACCTGCTGTGGGAGGAGGGTGGATCAGATCTGGACACACCTGGCTTGCTGCCTGCCAAGTCTGCCACTCAGATCTGATGTATCTATGTCTGCTCCAGCATGGGGGAGGGACTTGTCTACTCCAGCATGGGGGAGGGACTTCTGTCTCTCTGAGTTTGATGAGATTACCTTAGGTCCCAAGTTGGAGGCTGGGTGGAGCTGGGCAGGGCAATGCATATCTCTGCCTGGTCCCTGGACAGAGAAAATGGCTGCAGTAGACATTTCCTCACGGGGTGGGGGTGGAGGAGGGCAGGGAATCCTCTCCAGCTCTCCCCAAGCTTCATCACAGGTGATGGTGTGGGCCAGGCGCCAGGCAGTGAGAGTCACTGTATTCAGCAGGTTCTTCTCAGGAGGGTCTTTTTTTTTGGAATCTCACTCTGTCACACAGACTGGAGTGCAGTAGCCACTTTCAGCCACCGCAGCCTCGACCTGCTGGGCTCCAGCGATCCTTCCGCCTCAGCCTTCCAAGTAGCCGGAATTACAGGCATGTGCCACCACGCCTGGCTGATTTTTTGATTTATTGTAGAGATGAGGTCGTTGAGATGAGGTCTTGCTACATTGTCCGGCTAGTCTCGAACTTCTGGGCTCAAGCAATCCTCTCAACTCAGCATTCAAAAATGCTGAGATTACAGGCATGAGTTACTACACCTGGCTTAAAATGTGTACTTTTTAATTGAAATTTAATTGAATTATAAGTTTAAAAACTGCACACATCTTTTTTTTTTTTTGAGTTGGAGTCTCACTCTGTTGCCCAGGCTAGAGTGCAGTGGCATACTCAAGGTCACCCCAGCATTGACCTTCTGGGCTTAGATGATCCTTCTGCCTCAGCCTTCCAAGTAGCCAGAACTATAGGTATGTACTACCACGCCCAGCTAATTTTTAAAATTTATTTTAAAGATGAGGTCTTACCAAGTTACCCAGGCTCGAACCCATGGGCTCAGGTAATCCGCTCCCCTCGGCCTCCCAAAGTGCTGGGATTACAGCCACTGCACCTGGCACAAAACTTTAATGTATGACATTTTTACATATGGAAAACATTAATAACTAATCCTAGATTCGAAATATTTTATCACCCCAGCAGGTGTGTTCCATCTCAGACAACAGCTCCAAACATTAACCACTATTCTGACCCATTTTTATTTTGAATTAATTTTTGCATTAATTTTTTCTTGACCTGTCTGTTGATTACATAAATGTGCTCACCTTTTCATTATCTCCTGTTGGGAGCCGGCCATGGAGGCCCACCTGAGTGTTAGGGATCCAGGCAGGCTGTGGACCCTGAGACCACCAGGTTGAGTTCAGGAGCTGATGGCCCGTTCCCTCTTCCCTGAGGGACTGTTTGGCACATCCCACTAGCAGGGACTTTGATGACCTAACCTTGAAACTTGGAGAGTACGACAGCATGGCTAACTCTAGGGATCCATTGTTCCCATTTCTCACAGACTGGTTGGCCTTTCAATCAATTACAGTTCAAACTCAGGTCAGCTTCTTTATAAGATTTAAAAGTATATTTGTAGAATTAGTATATACATTTGGAGAGCTGTTTTCAGCTTTAGATGATATAGATGATTATCTAGAGTTACCAGAAATGGC
>NW_007249347.1:163121-173972 GCF_000164805.1 Carlito syrichta | reverse complement strand
GCTTGAGGAAACACCTGGTGGGTGGGGGATGCCCTCATCCACCTGGCTTTGTGTTCATGTGAAAATCTTGTGATTTTGCCTGTGAAACTTTAGGATAAAAGGTTTTCGGTTTGTCCCATTAAACGGCTTCTGCACTAGACAGAGGCCAGTCTCTTTCTTTCTCCCCCTTTCTCTTTCTTTCTCTTTATTTCTCCAGAATAAACGCCGATACTGCCACACCTCCCAGGGACCCCCTAAATCTCTCTGCAGGGGCTGGCCTCCTGCAATCTCCTGATCTGTTTTCTTAGAATTTGTACACTTTTCTCAATATGTGTAATATTCCAATAAATATTTTTAAAACAAATCTAGTGATTCTATGAACTATTTCCCCCTCAACTGAGCACAGTGACTGTGGAATTTTATCCAGACCCGTTCTAAGCACTAGCTTCTTCCATTTCTGTTACAACAGGTTTATATCATGATTTTATGACTATTAACATTTTTATGTCTGCCTATTTAAGACTCATATTAAAAAGGGAAGGTGGATAACATTTTAAAGATTATTGTACTATAAAAGTCATGGTTTATCTGTGAGGAGAGATGAAAATACATGAATTGAATTGTTTTTTCTCTCTCAGCTTCTAGTCTTCTCAAGAACAACCTGAAATTCTGAAAGAGGCAGGGAAAGGGACTTACCAATAAGCAAGCGGAAACATCTTGTTTGGACTCAGTATCTACCTGAATGCTATTTACTTGTCAGTCCCATTTAAATTAAGATATGGCCCCAAGTCTTATTTTCCACACTGAAGTCTGACACTAATGCCCTAGTGCAGAATCTCTTGTTATGTTTAGTGGTATTATTCATAAATTCATTAGTTTCATGCCGAGACTATATTGGCTGTTTCTTTTTCTTTTTTTTCTTTTTTTTTTTGAGTCAGAGTCTCACTCTGTCACCCAGGCTTGAGTGCAGTGGCATCTTCATGGTTCACTGCAACCTCGACTTCCTGGGCTAGGGGATTCTTCCACCTCAGCCTCCCAAGTAGCTGGGACTATGGGGCTGCACCACCATGCCTGGCTAATTTTTTGATTTATTGTAGAGACAAGGTCTTGCCATGTTGCCCAGGCTGGTCTCGAACTCCTGGGCTCAAGCAATCCTCCTGCCTCTACCTTCCAAAGTACTGGAATTACAGGTATGAGCCACTGTGCCCAACCCATTACCATTTTAATACATTGCTTGATTAGGTTTGTTACCATTTTGTTGAGGATATTTGTGTCTAAGTGATATATTGTGAGATATTGATCTATAGTTTTTTGTACTGTATTTTTTTGTTTTTGTTTTTGAGTAGGAATCTCACTCTGTCACCCAGGCTAGAGTTCAGTAGCGTGCTCATAGTCACTGCACCTTTGACCTGCTGGGCTCAGGTGATCCTTCTTCCTCAATCTTCCTAGTAGCTGGAACTACAGGTGTGCGCCACCATGCCCAACTAATTTTTTGATTTATTGTAGAGATAAGGTCTTGCCATGTTGCCCAGGCTGGTCTCGAACCCATGGGCTCAGGCAATCCTCTTGCTTCTGCCTCCCAAAGTGCTGGAATTACAGGCATGAGCCACCACGTCCAGTTTGTACTGTCTTTGGTTTTAATATTAGGGTAATACTAGCCTCATAAATTGAGTTGGGAAATACTCTATCCTCCTCTATTTTCTGGAGGAGAGTGATTAAATTGGTATTAATTCTTCTTTAAGTGTTTGGTTGAAATCTCCAGTGGAACCATCTGGAACTGAAGATTTCTTTTTCAGGAGGCTTTTAATTATAAATTGAAAAAATTTTTAATGACTATAGGACTACTCAAGTTGTCTATTTCATCTTGGTTGAGTTTTGGTTATTTGTGGTTTTTAAGGAATTATCCTTTATTAAAAATGATTTTTTGTGAGGGGGTCTTGCTCAGGCTAAAAGTCAGTGGTTATTCACAGGGCATTGTGCATTGCATCCTCAAATTCCTGAGCTCAGGTGATCCTCTCACCTCATCATGTCTAGCTGCTGGGACTACAAGGCATGTGCCACTCAGCCTGGCTAATCCTTTTTTATAAGTTGCCAAATTTATAAGTGTAAATTTATAGTAAATATTATCCTTTTGGCAGCTGCAGAGTCTGTAGAGATATTCCACATTTTATTCTTGATATTTGGTAATTTGTGTTTTCTCTCTTTTTTTGTTTGAATTGAGGTCTCACTCTGTCACTCAGGCTGAAGTGCAATGGCATGATCATGATGATCACAGCAGCCTTGATCTCCTGGGTTGAGATGATCCTTCTACCTCAGGATCCCGGATAGCTGGGACTAAAGGTGCATGCCATCATGTCTAGCTAATTTTTTGATTTTTTTTTGTAGAGACAAGGTTTCATTTTGTTTCCAGGCTGGACTCGAACTCCTAGGCTCAAGCAATCCATCTGTCTCGCCTCCCAAAGCGCTGGAATTACAGACGTGAGCTGCTATGCCTGGCCTGTGTCTTCTCTTTTTTATCTCTGTTAGTCTTCCTAGAGATTGATCAATTTTATCGTTTTTTTCCAAAGCTCCAGTTTTTTGTTTCATTGACCTCTATTGTATTTCTATTTTCACTGATTTCTGTTCTTTTCATTACCTTTTTCTTTCTTCCTTTCTTTTTCTTCTAAGATATTCTTCTAGAGAATATTATTTTCTTCTGTATGCTTTGGCTTTACTTTGTTCTCTTTTTAGTTTTTTGAGGTAGGAACTTAGATAATTGATTTGAGGATTGTTCTTGTTTCCAATGTAGCATTTAGTGTTATAAACTTTCTTATTTCAACACTGCTTTCACTAATTTTACATATTTTAATGTTATATTTTCATTTAGTTATACGTACTTTTCATTTATCTTAAGACCTTCTATTTTATCCATGCATTATTTAGAAGTGTATTGTTTAATTCTAAGTGTTTGAAGATTTTCCTGATATCTTTCTGTTATTGATTTGTAGTTTGATTTCATTATAATAATCTGCATGATTTCACCTCTTTTAAATTTGTTGAGGTTTATTTTATGGCTCAGAATATGTTCTATCTTGGTGAATGTCCCATAGTTCATTAACAAAAGTGTATTCTGCTGTTGGGTATCTATATCATTAGATTCTGTTGGTTGATTGTGTTGTTGCATTATATATCCTTGCTAATAGTTCTATCAATTGTTGAGAATGGAGTATTGAGTTTCCCAACTATTACTGCGTGTTTTTCTATTTCTCCTTTCAGGTCTATTCAGTGTTTGCTTCATCTGTTTTGTGCTGCCTGTGTTTTACATGCTTTCATGTGCTTGGTGAATTCTCATGTAGAATTTAGGATTGTAATGTCTCCCTGATGGATTGATCTTTTTTTTTTTGAGTTGGAGTCTCACTCTGTTGCCCAGGCTGGAGTGCATTGGCACTCATGGCCACCACAGCCTCAACCTGCTGGGCTCAGGTGATCCTTCTGCCTCATCCTTCCAAGTAGCTGGAATTATAGGCATGTGCCACCATGCCTGGCTAATTTTCTGATTTATTGTAGAGATAAAGTCTCACCAAGTTTCCCAGGCCGGTCTCGAGCCTGTGGGCTCAGGTAATCCTCTCACCTCGGCCTCCCAAAGTGCTGGGATTATAGGTATGAGCCACTGCGCCCAGCCAATCTTTTTATCATTATGAAATGTTCTTCTTTGTCTCTAGTAATTTTCTTTGCTCTGATGCCTACTTTACCTGATAAAAATATAGTCACTCATGGCTTTATACAATTTTTAAATTTTTATTTACTTATATTAGATGGGTAACATGCCAATGTCATAACAAGGTTTGAGGGAGGAACAAGTCACACATTAGCATGAAAACCCAGTCATCAAGCTTATAAACCACAAAAGGATCAATAAGGATAATAAAAACTTTAACAATAGTTCTTACAGGTTATTTTGTGATATTTGCATGGTATAACTTTTTCCATCTTTTTACTTCTAACCTACCTATGTCATTGCAATTAAAGTGGGTTATTTGTAGATAGCATATTATAAAATAATTTGCAAAATCCACTCTGATCTCTGTCTTTTGATTAGTGTGTTTAGACCATTTACATTTATTGATATGTTTGAGCTTTTTTATGAGTTATTTCCTGCTTGTTTTCTCTATCTAATTTGTCTGTTTCTTTCTTATTTAAACATTTTAAAGATTTTTTTTAAAATGGTGTTTTTGGCCAAGCTTGGTGGCTCAGCCTGTAATCCCAGCACTTTGGGAGACCAAGGCAGTTGGATTGCCTGAGCCCACAGGTTTGAGACCCAGCCTGGGCAACTTGGTGAGACCTTGTCTCTACAGTAAATCAAATAAGCTGGGTGTGGTAGCATATGCCTGTAGTTCCAGCTACTTGGAAGGCTGAGGTGGAAGGATAGCCTAAGCCCAGCAGGTTGAGGCTGCAGTGGCAGTGAGTATGCCATCACACGCCAGCGTGGCAATAGAGTGAGACTCCAACTCAAAAAAAAAAAAAAAAAAAAAAAATATATATATATATATATAGTTGCTAACAGAAAAAATGCTTCATTTGCTGGAACCTGATGAAGAAGCAACAAAATTGATGAGCCTTGTGAGTCGAAGTATTGCCTTTCCCACATGATACCTGCTATAGAGATCCTACTATCATTCTATTCTAGGAAATATATTGAAATTGGTATACATGCAATGACAACTGAGACACAAATGGAAATTCATATATATTCATTTATTGTAAAGGCAGTTACATTCTTCTCTTGCCTCATTCCTTCTTCCAAGCCTCAGGAATTTTTTTTCCCAAGTGATTGTAGGAAACAGCAAGTGAATGCTAAAATATTAGAAGCAAGAATATAAGGAAGGGCAAGAATCTTAAGTTTGTTTCTGAAAATATTCAGAAAGCATCCTCTTTCAAACCCCCTGGGCTCAGGCAATCCTCTCACCTTGGCCTCCCAGAGTGCTGGAATTATAGGCTGAGCCATTGCACCTGGCCTGTTAGCAACTATTAACCTGCTACCAAGTCTTGCTACTTTGGTATTATTTTCCATGAAGTACATGATTAAGGCTTTCTTTTGTTCAGGTGGCTTTTTTTTTTTTAATTGGGTTTTTGACTCACCACAGCCTCAACTTCCTAGGCTCAGACAATCCTCCTGCCTCAACCTCCAGAATAGCTGGGACTATAGACAGACACAACCATACCTGGCTTATTTTTTTATTTTATTTTTTATAGAGATGGGGCCTTGCTATGTTGCCTAGGCTGGTCTCAAACTTCTGGACTCAAGTGATCTTCCAATTTCAACCTCCCAAAGAACTGGGATTACAGGTATAAGCCACTTCACCCAGGCTCAGGTATCTTTAACACATGTAATAGCTATCGTTCCATCTTATTTGAGCATCTTTTACAGCAAGTAAAAGATAAGAGAGCTCCCAAATCTCTTGTATATCCAATAGCTTTCCTTTAGCTAGAACGATGAGGTGGCCCACCATTGTTTAATGCAGTCAGTAATCCTGTTACTTTATGCTGTACTTTAATTATCTTATTGAGCACATAACTAAAGGATACAAAACATTGAATGCTTGTGATTCCTAGATCGTTCTTAACCTTTTCCATGTTTGTGCCATGCAATGATAATTACATGATACCTAACTGATTTTCCATTCTTTTTTTCTGAGTCGGAGTCTCACTCTGTTGCCCAGGCAAGTGCATTGGCACAGTCATGGCAGTGGCTCACCAAAGCCTTTATCTCCCTGGCTCAGATAATCTTTCTGTCTCGGCTGAGACTTAGTAGCTGGAATTACAGTTATGTGATTTTTTTTGTAGAGACGAGGTCTCGCTCTGTTACCCAGGCTGATCTTGAACTCCCAGGTTCAAGAAATCCTCCTACCTTGGTCTCCCAAAGTGCTGAGAATACAAGTATGAGCCACTGCTCCTGGCCTGATTTTCCATTCTATTTCACCAATACAATTCATTATGCTATTGGTTTTAGGAAGATCCAAAAACCTCTCAGTCAGCAAGGAAAGCAGAAGGAGAGTTGATTTAGTCATTATTCCACAGAGCTGTCAAACTTAGGGACATCAGATTTTCTCTACATGCCCAGATGTCTACATATATAAAACTGAAGCAACACATGGAATAAAAGCACTGTCTTTTTTTGTACACAGCAAATGCAATTCTGAAAAAGTTTTCCCAGCACCCTATATCCTTGAAGGAACTTTGTACTTAGGATTCATAGCCTGGGAAATCTCAAAAGACTTTTTTCACTTCACCTGTGGAAAATGGTAGAAATTTGGTTGGTGAAATCAAAATATGTTTGGGATTTCATTTGTTCTAAAACTTTCCTCTTTTAAAGTGCTATTTAGGCCAAGCGTGGTGGCTCAGGCCTGTAATTCCAGCACTTTGGGAGGCTGAGGCAAGAGGATTGCCTGAGCCTGCGGATTCAAGACCAGCCTGAGCAACATGGTGAGACCTCATCTCTATAATAAATGAAAAAATTATCCAGGCGTGGTAGCATGCACCTGTAGTTTTGGCTACTTGGGAGGCTGAGGCGGAAGGATCCCTGGAGCCCACCAGGTCAATGCTGGGGTGACTGTGAGCGTGCTACTGCACTCCAGCCTGGGCGACGGAGTGAGACTCCATCTAAAAAAAAAAAAAATGCTATTTAGAGTCTTCGTTGTGTCTGAATTAAAGATAAGGTATCATAGATGTTGTGATACTTGATATAGGAGTGAAATTTTAAATGGCAAAGTTGACATTATGTTATTACCTCACATTGACAAGATGTAAAACATACCCAAGTAAGTGTTATTTTGAAAGTCTCATAGCCAAAATGGAATTAAATAATTAAAATTTTAATATAGTTCTTACAAGTTGTTTTGTGTTATGAATGCAAGCTAGTACACCAAGTACTTCTACAAATGTTAGAATTATGATAGAGTTCCTTTTATTCTATGTTATATTATTATTTAAAGTTTTATAAACACACTGGCACAAAAAGAATACAAAGTTCTTCATAAAAAATTTTTATAAAGTTATTCAGCTACTGCCTTCTTTCTAAATCTTCATATTAAGTGCCAATTTATTTCCCTGTTTATTTAATAATTTGAGCTGGATACAATAGCTCACACTTGTAATCTTAGCATTTTGGAAGGCTGGGGTGGGGGGATTGCTTGAGGCCAGGAGTTCAAGACCAGCCTGGGCAACAAAGTGAGATGCTGTCTCTGCAGAAAAAAAACAAAGGAGGGTGGCGGGGGGGAGAGAGAGAGAGAGAGAGGAAGAGAGAGAGAGAAAGAAAAAGAAAGAAAAGAAAGAAAGAAAGGAAGGAAGAAAAAGAAAAAGAAAGAAAAGAAAGAAAGGAAAAGCCAGACTCAGTGACTCACATCTATAGTCCTGGGTACTTGGAAGGCTGAAATGGAGGCTCACTTGATCTCAGAAGCTCAAGGTTACAGTGAGCCATGATAGCACCACTGCACTCCAGCCTGGGTGGGAAGTGAGACCCAGGCAAAAAAATACACACACACACACACACACACACACACACACACACACACACACACACACGTATATATTTATACACACATATATAATAATTTGGAAGTGTTAAGTTGATTTTATATATGTAAAATTGTTAGCTTCACAGTCATCATTGATTATTGCAGCATTTTGCTCTTACAGTAATAAGTATACATTTATATTTCATCCAACAGGTAGAATTTCCAATGATAAAGTATATAAGGAGCATTTATTTCAAATTACATTTATAGCACTCACCCATCTTGGAAAACAAATATTCTAGTACTAACAATGAAACCAAATAATATGCCTTTTTAAATATAAATGTTGCTGTTACATGATTAGATAAATTGGTGACCTACCCTTTCACAGAATCATTGATTACTCAGAGGTTCAGAGATGTTAGAAGTGATGTTATAATGGGCACTTGATCAAAACCAAAATCAACTGGCAGATTCTGGCTTAACCCAAATTTTAGTGGATGCCTGATATTTATTTGTTTATTATATAACATGTCCTACTGCATTAATATATTATGTATCTGTCTGAGTATTATTTTCTATTGTTTATAAAAGAATACTTGAAACTGGGTAATTTATAAGGAAAAGCAGCCTGAACAACATAGCAAGATCTCATCTCTACCAAAAAATACAAAAATTTGCTGGATGTTGTGGTGCATATTTGGAGTCCTTGCTACTTAGGAGGATACCTTGAGCTCAGGAAATCAAGGCCAACAGTGAGCCGTGATTATGCCGACACTGTTTCAAAAAAAAAAGAAAAATAAGAATGTATTTTTTATAGTTATGGAGGCTAAGAAATTCAGGTTGAAGAACACATCTGGTGAGGACCTTCTTGCTGGTGGGGACTCTCTGTAGAGTCCTGAGGTGGTGCAATATATCACATGACAAAGCAGCTGAGCATGGTAGCTTAGGTCTCTCTCTTCTCACAAAGCCACCAGTCTTAATACTATGATAACCTATCAATTCATTAATCCATTAATCCATGAATGGGTTATTCTATTCATGAAGACAGCATCTTTAGACTCAGTCACCTCCAAAAGGCCCCACCTCTCAATACTGTCCCTTTGGGGATTAAATTTCAAGATGTGTTTTAGAGGGGAGGAATATTCAAATCACAAGAGTGTCTTTTATAACATACACAAAATTTTTAAAAATGATAGCACAACATAGAACTTGTAACATTTTTCTCCTGTATTCCAGTGAACTTTCTTGGGTATACCCCGGGGTATGTGTACCTCTCCTGTGGACCACTGGACCTGTAACACAAAGTCCAAAGTCCTTAACCTGGTGCTGACAGAGCCCTTCAAGATTTATTCACTGTTTTGTCTGTCACCTCTCTCTGCATTGAACTATATACTCCAACAACATAGAATTTCTTTTATAAAATATTATTATTATTTTGAGTTGCAGTCTCACTCTGTGGCCCAGGCTACATGATTGTGCAGTGGCACAATCACGGCCCACTGCAGCCTCAACCTCCTTGGCTCAGGTGATCCTCCCATCTCAGTCTCCTGAGTAGCTAGGATTACAGGCATGTATCACCATGCCCAGATAATGTTTTGATTTTTTTTTTTTGTACAGATGGGATCTCATTATGTTGCTCAGGCTGGTCTCAAACATCTGGGCTCAAGCAATCCTCCTGCCTCAGCCTCCCAAAGTACTAGGATTATAAGTGTAAACCACTGCACTTGATCAAAAAAACCACACAAAACAAAACAAAAATCATTATTATTAATGAATTTGTTGGTTTGGGGATGTTTCATAAATGTGCATGTCATCCTTATGCAGTGGCAATCTTCCCTGTACTGTTCGTGTTTTAGTATATGTGCTTCCAAAGTGAGCAGAACACCCAATTTCTTGTTGTCTCCTATACAATTGTGCTGTTTTTTGCTTCTGTGCCTTTGCCCAGACTGTTCCCTATGCCTCACATACCATTTTCCTTCTTTGTCTGACTGACTCCATTCACCCTTTTGTCTCATCTCAGACACTGCTCTCTCCGGGAAGGTCCCTGACATTTCTCTTCCTCCTTTGAGGGTGTGTCAGGTGTCTCTCCTCTTGGCTGCCACATTTCTAGTGTGTAGTTCTATTCTTATGCTTCTTAATTGTATTTTAATTGTCAGGGGCACCTGGGTCTGATTTAGCTTGTTTCTGCCACCCTGGAGGTTTGGGACTGAAAGAGGAATTAAGTTGGTTTATAGAAAGGTAGAAAATGTATTTTCTGCATGCTTTTCAGACTGAGGTTTGAACCTACTACCCTTACTGACCTTGGCCCTTGTACAGAGAGTCATACTTTACCCAAGTGTTAGAGTCAAAGGTAAAGAATGTGTAGAGCACATGTCTACTCGTCAAGTAGAGTGCTAGGAAATAAAGGACATTGCCACATGATGTTTGAGGAAAGTTTTATGGGGGACTCTCTGACGGTACTGGCTGTGTGGTTGACCTCTGCGAGGGGTTGGGCAGCACCTGGGGCTTGTCTCAGCAGGTTCTGTTTTCATTCCTAGGCCCACAGTGGTCATAAAAGGGACTGGTTATAGGAACCCAGAGTCAGAGAAAGCTGTGTAGACAAGGTTGCCCAGTGGAGCATAGACTTTTGAAATGACCCTGATGGGAAATAAACACCCTGTACCTGCACTCCTACTCCTCCACCTTCTGCCAGTGGCCTCCATCTTTATTGAACCCAATTGGAAGGTAGAGGGCAACACAGCCTGCTGATGAAGTCCAGGCACAGAGCATGGTGGGTAAGGTGGGGAGAGGACCAAGAGGGTACAGATGACATCTAGCACAACTGATAGCCCAAACTAGCCATGAGCACCTCTAAAATTCACCCCTGGCCTCTCCTCCACTGAGTCTTGAGGTTTCACCTAAGAAACCTTTAAATAGGTAACTTACCACAGAGTGATAGGAGATGTTAAAATCTTTTCTTTAGTCCTTTGCCTCTGAGAGGACTGCTTTCTCTCTCAGCCATTAAACATTGTTTGGCTTGGCCAGGTACGGTGGCTCATGCCCGTAATCCTGGCACTTTGGGAGGCGGAGGTGAGAGGGTTTCCCGAGTCCAGAGGTTGAAGACGAGCCTGGCAATTTGGTGAGATCTCATCTTCACAATAAATCAAGAAAAATTAGTGGGGCATGGTGGCGCATGCCTGTAGTTCCAGCTACTTGGAAGGCTGAAGCAGATGGATTGCCTGAGCCAGTAGGTTGAGGCTGCCATGGCAGTGAGGGTGCCACTGCACTCCAGCCCGGGCCACAGAGTGAGACTCTGACTCAGAAAAAAAACAAAAAATACTTTGGCTAGCCGGGCTTGGTGGCTCAGCCTGTAATCCCATGCTTTGGGAGGCTGAGG
>NW_007249347.1:157395-163101 GCF_000164805.1 Carlito syrichta | reverse complement strand
GTTCGAGACCCACCTGGGCAACTTGGCAAGACCTCATCTCTACAATAAATCAAAAATCAGCCGGGCGTGGTAGCGCGTGCCTATAATTCCAGCTACTTGGAAGGCTGAGGCGGAAGAATCGCTGGAACCCCAGCAGGTCGAGGCTGCGGTGGCCGGGAGCAGCCACTGCACTCCAGTCTGGGCAACAGAATGAGACTCCAACTAAAAAAAAAAAAAAAAAAAACTTTGGCTAAAATGGTGGAGGATTTTATAATGTAGGTGATTAGCAAAATATCAGACATCACAAACTGAAATGCTTCAGGGGTCAGGCAGGTGATGAAAATCACAGCAAACAAAAAGCATGGATGGATGTAGTTGCAGGCAGCCAAAGGGTGAGCTCTGATTCACTCTCCTGATGATATCCCCTTTCATCAGCCTTTAATTAGGAGCGATGAGCCACCACACGGTTTGCTAATTGCTTGTGGTTCAGGGTAGAATTGCTATAAAGCATTCTCTTTCATGCCCTTCGGAAAGGTTGATCCCCCTAATAAGTGTGGGCAAAAGGCTAGGAGCACTTCTGGAGACCTACTGTGTGCAAGCACTGTTCTAAGTGCTCCACCTGAATTAGCATCTTTAATCCCTTTTTGTCCCTTTTATGGCAAGTTATTAATATTATGATTATGATTTTACAGGTGAGAAAATGAGGCACAGAAAGATTAAGGAGGAACCAGGCGATCTGCCACAACTCTTTAGCGGTGCATTCCGGGCAGGGACTATCTAACTTGTGAGAAACAAGGGAATTATTTGTTAAGTTTTGAAACTTACTTGAATCTCATCTGGTTTACAAAATGATTTACAGTGTTTAGAATGTGTCACCTTTGAAATAAGTGGCAAACTATATCATTAAGGAATTAGTAAATCTGGAAAATAATAAAGCTTACCTTTAAAGGGGTTGGATACTTGAGTGATCACAATCATGGCTGCAGTAACCTTCTGGGCAGCAAGTCATCATAGGCCACCCTTTACATGTCTGAATTCCAGCCTGGAGCTCATGAGGCCTGTGGGTTTCCAGGTGCTACAGGTGTGCCCTGCATTCCAGGCATATTACTTTGGAACGGACAAGTGATGGGGAGACGTGGGTTTCGTGGAAGATCCTCCTTCTTGGCTACCTTAACCAACAACCTGTAGTTCCTGTGTTGAACAACTTCCAAGTGTTCTGTCTTAGTTATGGGCATTCAGTCACATCCAAGATACATCAGCATAAGACTAAAAGGACATCTTGCCTTGTTCTTGATCTTAAGGGGAAAACATTTAATCTTTCACCATGAAGAATAACATTAGCCAAAGGTTTGTAGGTGCTCTTTATAAAGTTGAGGAAATGTCCTGCCACTATTTTTTTTATTATAAATTAATGTTGAATTTCATCAAATTATTTTTCTGCATCAATTAATAAGATCATGTGATTTTTCTTCTTTAGCTTGTTGATATGGTCTTTTTTTTTTTTTTTTTTACTACCATAGGAATTTTAATAGTTTTCTCCAGCTTCACAACAACAAAAAAAGTGATAATTTTTTTTTTTTTTTTTGAGTTGGAGTTTCACTGTGTCGCCCAGACCGGAGTGCAGTGGTACACTCATGACCACTCCAGCATTGACCTGTTGGGATCCGGCAATCCTGCCTCAGTCTTCCAAGTAGCTGGAACTACAGGCATGTGCTACCATGCCTTGCTAATTTTTTAATTTACTGTAGAGATGAGGTCTCTTCAAGTTGCCCAGGCTGGTCTCGAACCACGGGCTCAGGCAATCCACTCACCTCGGCCTCCCAAAGTGTTGGGATTACAGATGATAACCTTTTAATATGCAGTTTTAAGTTTTCTTTCTTTCTTTCTTTCTTTTTTTGAATAGGAGTCTCACTCCATAGCCCAGGCTGGAGGGCAGTAGCATGTTCATGGCCACTGTAGCCTCGACCTGTTGGGCTCAGGCGATCCTTCTGCCTCAGCCTTCCAAGAAGCTGGAACCACAGGTGCGTGCCACCATACCCTGTTAATTTTTTGATTTATTGTAGAGATGAGGTCTTACCAAGTTGCCCTGGCTGGTCTCAAATCCCTGGACTCAGGCAATTCTCTCACCTCCACCTGCCGAAGTGCTTTAAGTTTTCAATGGTCATCAATAGACCTTCAGAAAAGATCTACACCAACATGTTTATTTGCATAGCTTGACTTTAGTAAGGCCACACACATGACTTCTCCTGTAGTAATTCTCATGGCATGGTGTCCAACCATGTAAGTGGGATTGTCATTTTGAGTTTGTCATTATCATGTTTTTGAAGAGAATAATGACCACTATTTTTAAAAAGTTCATTAAATATGAAGCACATTTCTTGCTATTGGGAAAAGTATAAAAATAGACATAGTCAACAGAATCATTTTAAAGCCAATCTCTGGTCCTAATCTATGGCATCTCCTTTATAACAAATAGCCCTACAGAATTTCCAAGATTTGGTTCAATATGAATAAAGGAAAACTCATAAACCTTTCTTGTCATAGATTCTCAAACCATAAGTTCTTATTTAGATTTCTTTTTCTGATATGGTTGATTACACTAATTGTTTTTAAAGTATTGATCCAGGCTTGCATACCTGGAATAAATCTCACATGGTCACAGTGTACAATTTTTTTTATATATTACTGGTTAGGTATTTTAATATTTTGTCAAGAATTTTGGCATCTAAGTTCATGAGAGATATTGGTCTGCATTTATCTTTTTTGTATTACCTTTATCTGGTTTTTGTATCAGGGTAATACTAACTTCAAAAAATGAATAGAAAATGCTTTCTTCTATTCTGTAGAAGAGATTATTTAGAGTTGGTGTTAATGCTTCTTTAATTGTTTGATATAATTCTCTGGTGAAACTATCTGGGCTTGGAGATTTCTTCTTTGGGAGTTTTAAAACTATGAATTCAATTTCTTAATAGTTATATGGCTATTCAAATGATATATCTGCATATTTGGTCAGTTGTGGTAGTTTGTATTCTTAAAGTAATGTGTTCATTTCATTTAAGTTGTCATATTTAGATGTGTAAAGTTTTGTTTTAGTATTCCCTTATTATCCTTTTGATGTCTATAGGGACTGTAATGATATCCCTTGTTTCATTCTGGATGTTGGTAATTTCTGCCTTTTTTTTTACTTTTCTTTGTCATTCTTGCTAGAGATTTTAAAAGAACCAACTCTTTGTTTAATTGATTTTTCTCTATTGTTTTTATATTTTTAATTTCACTATTTTCTGCTCTTTTTTATTTCCTTCTTTCTCTTGCTTTAGGTTTATGTTGTTCTTTTTCTAAGTTCTAGAGGTAGAAGTATAGGTTACTGAGGTGAGATTTTCCTTTTCTGATGTATCATTTATTGCTACAAGTTTCCCTCTGAATACTACTTTAGCTGTGCCCCACAAATTTTGATATGTCATATTTTCATTTTCACTCAAATTAATGTATTTTGATTTCCCTTGAGATGTACTGATTGCTAAGGTCTAAATGTTTGTGTCCCCCCAAAATTCATGTGTTGAAACCTAACCACCAATGTGATGATATTAAGAGGTGGAGCCATTGGGAGACAATTAGGTCATGAGAGCACAACCCTCACAAATGGGATTAGTACCCTTATAAAAGAGGCCCCAGCTGGGTACAGTGGCTCACACCTGTAATCCCAGCACTTTGGGAGGCCAAGGTAAGAGGATTGCTGGAGCCCAGGCATTCAAGACTTGCCTGGGCAACATGGTGAGACCTCATCTCTACAATAAATAATTTAAAAAATTAGCCATGCATGGTGGTTGCAAATGTTTGTGTACTGCCAAAATTCATGTGTTAAAACCATGGTGGGACCTGTAATCCCAACTACTTGGAAGGCTGAAGCAGAAGGATCACCTGAGCCCAGTAGGTTGAGACTGTGGTAGCTGTGATTGTACTACTGCACTCTAGCCTGAGTGACAGAGTGAGACTCTGACTCTAAAATAAAATAAAATAAAAATAAATAAAAGAAGCCGGGTTCAGTGGCTCAGCCTGTAATCCCGCGCCTTTGGGAGGCTGAGGTGAGTGGATTGCCTGAGCCCGCAGGTTCGAGACCTGCCTGGGCAGCGAGACCTCATCTCTACAATAAATCAAAAAATCAGCCGGGCGTGGTAGCGCATGCCTGTAATTCCGGCTACTCGGAAGGCTGAGGCGAAGGATTGCCAGAGTCTAGCAGGTCGAGGCTGCGGTGGCCGGGAGCAGCCACTGCACTCCAGTCTGGGCGACAGAGTGAGACTCCAACTCAAAAAAATAAAAAAAATTAAAAAATAAATAAAAGAGTCCCCTGAGAGCTATCTTGCCCCCTTTACCATGAAAAGACAAAGCAATAAGATGCTGTCTATGGACCTCTCTAGATACTGAATTTGCTGGCTCCTTAATCTTGAACTTCTCAGCCTCTAGAACTGTAGGAAATAGATTTCTGTTATTTATATGCTACCTAGTTTGTAATATTTTGTTATAGCAGTCTGAAAGGACTAAGACATTCTTTGACATGTGGATTATTTAGAAGTGTGTTGTTTAGTTTCCTCGTGTTTGAAGATTTTCCTGTTATTCTGTTATTGATATCTAGTTTGAGTTCATTGTAATTGAAAACACACTGTATGATTTTAAATATTTTGAATTTGTTAAAGTTTATTTTATGGTACAGTTATACAACACACTGTATTATTTTAAATATTTTGAATTTGTTAAAGTTTGTTTTATGGCGCAGTTATGCTTAAATCTTGGTATATGTTCTATGGGCACATGCATAGAATGTGTATTCTGCTCGTGTTCTACATATGTTTAGATCCTGTTGATTAATGATATTGTTGAGTTCTATAGTCTTGGTTATTTTCTATCTAGTGTTATATCAATTGTTGAGAGGGGGTGTTGAAGTTTTCAACTGTAATAGTTTCTCTTTGTATTTATTTGTTTGTTTATTTATTTAGAGTTGGGGTCTCACTCTTCTACCCAGGCTGGAGTGCAGTGACACATTTACAGCTCACTGCAGCCTTGACCTTCTGGTCTTAGGTCATCCCTCTGCCTCAGCCTCCTGAGTAGCTGGGACTATAGGCAAGTGCTACCATGCCCAGTTAATTTTTTGATTTTTGAGGAGACACAGTTTTACTATGTTGCCTAGGCTGGCCTCAAAATCCTGGTCTCAAGCAATCCTCCTGCTTTGGCCTCCCAAAGTGCTGGGATTACAAGCATGAGTTACCACATCTGGCCTCTTCTTTTCTAATGTAAGCATTTAAAACTATACATTTCTCTTAAATATCACTTTTGCTGCATATTGCAAGTTTTGTCATGTATTTTTGTTATGATTCAGTTCTAAGTCTTTTTACTTTGGTATGATTTCTCCTTTGACTAATTATTATTATTATTATTATTATTATTATTATTATTATTATTATTATTTTTGAGTTGGAGTCTCACTGTCGCCCAGACTGGAGTGCAGTGGCCACTCCCGGCCACCGCAGCCTCAATCTGCTGGGGCTCCGGAGATCCTTCCGCCTCAATCTTCCAAGTAGCTGGAACTACAGGTGCACGCTACCACGCCCGGCTAATTGTTTTGATTTATTGTAGAGATGAGGTCTCGCCAAGTTGCCCAGGCGGGTCTCGAACCCGCAGGCTCAGGCAATCCACTCACCTCAGCCTCCCAAAGGCGGGGATTACAGACTGAGC
>NW_007249347.1:140548-157375 GCF_000164805.1 Carlito syrichta | reverse complement strand
AATTATTTTTTTTAAAAATTCTAGGCCGGGCTCGGTGGCTCAGCCTGTAATCCCAGTACTTTGGGAGGCTGAGGCGAGTGGGTTTGAGACCACTTCGGGAAACTTGGCGAGACCTTGTCTCAACGATAAATCAAAAATTAGCCGGCGTGGTAGCACACACCTGTAGTTCTGGCTACTTGGAAGGCTGAGGTGGAAGAATCACTGGAGCCCTGCAGGTCGACACTGGAGAGGCCATGAGTGTGCCACTACACTCCAGCCTGGGTGACAGAGTGAGACTCCAACTCAAAAAAACCCCAAACAAACAAAAAACAAAAAAACCTTCTAGTTTCAAAATGTTAAGAGACAGCGATCTTTTTTTGTAATTAAAATCTTAATCTAATTGCATTGTGGGCAGAGATCATAATCTGCATGATTAATATCTATTTTTTTTCATGTTTTGAGACTTGCTTTATATCCTACTTCAGCAAAAGTATAGAAGTTCAGTCTGCAGATCCCTGGGGATTTCCAAGACTCTTTTAGGAGATTTATGAAGTCAGAACTCTTCATAACAATTCTGAGACATTATTTGCCTTTTTCACTGACGATTTCATTGATTATTTGCTGGTTGCACTGATGGTGCAAAAGTAAAAGTAAGTAAAACTGCTGATGCCTGGTCAGGCATGGTGACTCAAGTCTGTAATCCCAGCACTTTGGGAGGCCAAAGCGAGAGGATTGCCTGCACCCAGGGGTTCGAGAGCAGCCTGGGCAACTTGGTGAGACCGCATCTCTATAATATATCAAAAAATTAGCCAGGCATGGTGGTGCGTGCCTGTAGTTCTAGCTACTTGGAAGGTTGAGGCAGAAGGATCTCTGGAGCTATGCAGGTCAATGCTGGGGTGACCGTGAGCGTGCCACTGTACTCCAGCCTGGGTAATGAAGTGAAACTCTAACTCAATTTAAAAAAAAAAACAACTGCCGGTGCCCTAGCGTGAACTCAGGCGGTGACTTATTCTGTACTGGCAGTCACTGAATTGTTCATCTCCACAAAGTTGCAGGGGAAAAAAGAAGCCAGTTTCATTTAAGAATGTCCTTGATGAAGTAGCAGGAAAAAAATTATTATTTTATTTTATTTTATTTTTATTATTTTTGAGTCGGAGTCTCACTCGGTCGCCCAGACTGGAGTGCAGCGGCCGCTCCCGGCCACCGCAGCCTCAACCCGCTGGGCTCCGGCTATCCTTCCACCTCAACCTTCCAAGTAGCTGGAATTACAGGTACATGCTACCATGCCCGGCTGATTTTTTTTATTTATTGTAGAGATGAGGTTTTGCCAAGTTGCCCAGGTGGGTCTCGAACCTGCAGGCTCAGGCAATTCACTCACCTTGGCCTCCCAAGGTGCGGGATTACAGGCTGAGCCACTGAGCCCGGCTAAAAAAAAAAAAAATTATAATTTTAATAAATCTTGAAACTTGAGTACACATCTTTTAAATATTTTATTTGACAAAATGGGAAATACACATAAAACACTTTGCGGCATACTGAAGTATGATGATTGTTCTGTGGAAAAGTACTTGGATGAGTTGAGAGCAAAATCAGCTTTTTAAATTTTCACACAGAACAACTTTTATTTTTTCAGGAGAGAATAACTAACAAACAAACCTTGGTAATTCAGACTTGCATATTTGGTAGACATTTTCTTGAAAATGATCGAAGTGAGCCTGCCACTTTGAGGAAAACAACTGACAATATTTGCTGTCAGTGATAAAATTGAGCTTTCAAGTGAAAATTCAAATTTATGAAGTCTTGTATCCATTGCTGTAAGTTTGACAGCTTCTTAATGCATAACAACTTTTCTGATGAAATTGACGGTGATGTGAACAAGTGTGATTTTTAAAAAATGAAATGTGTCAACATTCAGAAGATCTGGAGAATTCACTGAACCAATATTTTCCAAATGACCAATGAATTAATGGAATTCAAAATTATGCATGAGGCAAAAGATTTTTCTGTAACAGTATGAAAAATTTATGGATATAGTTTTAGATTTCATACTGCGACGTTTAAGAAATCATTACCTACCTCATCAACAAGGGTACCTTGCATAGTCAACGTTTGTATACCTAATTCTGAATTGTACCCCACATCTTTATAATAAAAAAAGGAGAACAAAATCATGAATTTCACAGCAACCTGGATGGAACTAGAGTCTATAATACTGAGTGACCTCTCACAGAAACAAAGATCCGAGTATCACATGTTCTCACTCATATAATGGACCTTGAACATCCAATGTAATACTATGAGAAAATGACTGACGGTACTGGGAAACTATGGTGGGGGATGGGATTAACAATAGCAAATATCTGTCTGGGGATGGGAAAACACCTCTTATAAACAAGGTGCCTGAATGAAACATAATTGTACACCTAACCCTTAACTGTACCCCACAAAACCATAATAAAAAATATTGATTAATAAAAAAAGTACCATCCCATTCACAATAGCGAAAAAAGAGAAATACCTCAGCATTCTCCTAACCAGAGAAGTGAAAGACCTTTACAATGAAAACTATAAAAAAAAAAAAAAAAAAAAAAGGAGAGAGAAAAAAAAAGATCATCTCCTGTTGAGTTTGGGGTAGTATCAGGGAAACACAAGAAGGGCAATTAAAATACTCCTTCCTTTTCTAACTACATATCCATGCCAAAGACCACTAGGAACACGGCCGTAATTGGACAAGATGGGTTTATTAATGATTGGAGTTATGGAGAACATACACAATAGGGAACTAGTGGGCATCTTGGTAAGACAGTTTTACAAAAGATTTATGGACTTTGAGCTTATGTCAGCTGATTTTCGGGGGAGTTTAAGGAAATGGGGTTTTGCTCTAGATTGGATGTCATCAGGAAGTGGGAATAAGTCTGTAATTGGGTATCTTGATCAATCTTTTTTCTTTTTAACTTCTTTGTTTAAAAAATTATCATTAGATAGTGCTTTTGGAAGAATGTTTTTAAAAATACACTGTGATAGTCGCAGTGGCTCATGCCTGTCATCCCAGCTATTTAGCAGGTGGAGGTGAGAGGATTTCCTGAGTCCAGGGATTCAAGACCAGCTGGGGCAACTTGGTGAAACCTCATATCTACAACAACTCAAAAAATAAGCTGGGTGTGGTAACGGGTGCCTGTGGTTCCAGCTACTTAGAAGGCTGAGGGGGAAGAATTGCCTGAGCCCTGCAGGTCGAGGCTGC
The DNA here is from genome assembly GCF_000164805.1 of Carlito syrichta. Lineage (NCBI taxonomy): Eukaryota > Metazoa > Chordata > Mammalia > Primates > Tarsiidae > Carlito > Carlito syrichta. Next base: position 154,155 of record NW_007249347.1, on the reverse strand, counting down.
AGTGGCATTGAGCGTCCACTGCACTCCAACCTGGATGACCTTAATCAATCTTATCTATGGGAAGTTATAGTGGGTTGAATGGTGGTCCCCCAAAAGTATGTCTACATCCCAACCTCCAGAACTTGGGAGTGTGAGTTTATTGGGAAGAGAATCTTTGTAGAGTTAATTAAGTTGAGGATCTTGAATTAAGATCTCCCTGGATTATCTAGATGGGTCCTAAATCCAATGACAGTCACCCTTGGAAGAGAAAGGCAAAGGGAGACTTGAGATGGGCACAGAGGAGAGGATCATGGGAAAATGGAGGCAGCCACTGACGTTATCCAACCAATAACCAGTTACCCTGGAACCACCAGAAGCTAGAAGCAGCAAGAAGGAGTCTCCTCTAGAGCTGTCAGAGAGCGAATGACCTTTCCTACCCTTTGATTTTGGACTTCTGGACTCCAGACTGTAAGAGAATAAATTTCTGCTGTTTTTAGCCATCAGGGTTGTGGTACTTTAATACAGTAGCCACAGGAAAGGAGTCCATAAGTTTAGACTAGAGTGACCCTGCAGCTGTAAGCAGTGACTCATATTGATGGGAATAGGGGGGTGTTTGGTCATTTTTGTGGCTTGACAAGTTCCTGGTCTTGTTTTTCTTTTAGTCGATCATAGTCACAGGATGGCCTTGTCTGATGTGGATGTTCTGTGACATTATGCCAGCGGGATGCCAGGCCAGCTCGTGGAAACACCAAAGCCTAGCTGGGCGTCAGGGGTTCCTTTGATCTTTTTCAAGTGGGAGACTGGGTTTTCTTCATAGACTTCAATTAGAACAACATATCATAACAGATTGAATGCAGAAACTATGAGAATTCAGTTGTTTTCTACTAAGCCAGATGGTAAAAAGATTTGCCAAAATGTAATACAATGCCATTTTTCTCACTTTGTTTTAAAAGAGCATTGTTCAAGAAAATTGTGGGGTTTTTACTACTGTTATTTAAATTAAATATTGTATTTATTTATTAAGTAATAAATATATAAAACACCTTCCAGTTTTAATTTCTAATATAGTAAATGTTGGTAAATATAACCCAAATAAACAGAAACTCATTGAGACCTCAGTAATTTTTAAGTGTGTAAAGGAATCCTGAGACCAAAAATTTTGAGAACCACTGACCTAGTTCATTGTTAGTTTTTTTTGCTTATTTGTTTTGATTTTGTTTTTTTGAGTCAGAGTCTCACTCTATTGCTCAGGCTGGAGTTTAGTGGCATGATAACTGCAGCCATGAACTCCTGTGCTCAAGTGGTCCTTCTGCCTTAGACTCCCAATTAGCTGGGACTACAGGTGCACGCCCCCACGCCCCACTAATTTGATTTCATGTAGAGACAAGGTCTCACTATGTTTCCTGGGCTGGTCTCAAACTCCTGGGCTCAATCCTCCTGTCTCAGTCTCGCAAAGTGCTGGGATTAAAAGCGTGAGCTACCATGCCCAGCTATTGTTCTTTTTTGTAAATATACATGTGTGCTTGTCTAATTGTTTGGGACAGCATTCTATACACACATATATATATATGTGTATATATATATATGTATGTCTGCTAGATCAAGCTTGCTAAATGTCTTCGTATTATCTATATCTTTACTACATGTTTGAATGCCTGTCCTATCAATAATTTGGAGAGGTGAATTGAAATTTCCCAATTTGAGAATTTATCTATTTTTTCTCTATAGTTTTCTCAACTTTTACTTCATGTTTTAAATCCATTTGCTTAAGCCAGATTGTCTGGCTTACTTGCTGTGTAACCTAAGGCAATTAACTTATTCCCTCTGGGCACATTATTTTTTTTCTCATTTGTTATATGTGAATAATAATAGTAATACCTTATAAAGTAGTCATCAATAAATATTTGCTGTTGTTATCTTCACTTGCAGTGTTTAATGTAAGAGCAGTAAATGACAACATTTGGATTTATACAGTTGGGATTTTGGACCTGGAAAGTTGGGGAAAAAGGATAAGTGATTAAGTATATTAAAGAGATTAGAAAAATAATAGTGGCGTGCAGGTTAGATTGGAAACGAAGTGACAAGCCTGAGCCAGGGAAGCAAACACAGTGGAAGCTTAATGGTGGGAGTGGGGACAGAGTGAACTGGAGGGACAATTCCTGGGGCCCATGTGAGGGCCAGTGTGAGGTCCCAGGTGTGGATAGAATGAAAGGGTGAGGGGATAGACAAGTTGTCTGCATGGAACAGGAGAATAGGGTGGTGCTGAATGGACATGAAAACCCTAAGTCTTCTATACTGGCTTGATCAGTGGATAGACAAGGGACAGTGGAGGAGCAGGATGACACAAATCTCACAGCAGGAGACGTGATGCTTTTGAGGGTGGTGCCAGCAGCTGGGTGAATGCCCAGCCTGCTTGTATATTGGGACCTTAGGAGAACCAGTCACTTTCCCTAGATGCAGATGTTTAGGGGAACTATACCTTCTTCAGGAGAGCCAGTTTTCAGTGATGGCAAGAGAATGGTGGGGTTTCCTGGAAAGAGGGGGGTGTCTGAGAATGTTGGTGGTGTGTTTACTGTGCAAGCTGTGGCCAGAGGGTCCATGGAGAGAAAACACAGGGACTTTCCATCTGCAGCAGTGGATAAGGATGAGAAGGGTTGGAGGCATTCTGGAATTGACCAGTCAAAAGACTCCAAATGATGTTCTACACAATGGGGCTCAGAATAGAGCCCAAAGTATTGTCAATTTCATGATTTTAGGCAAGGAAGAGCAGCCACAGACAGGTCAAGGAGAAAGAGGGCTTTCTAAATTACAGTGCCACCCCACTAATAGTCTGTCCCATGAGGTGGTGAATTAGCCATCAGAACTGATTTTGTTTGTTTACTTTTTCTTTCTTTTCTTTTCTTCTTTCTTCTTTTCTCCTTCCTTCTTTCCTTCCTTCCTTCCTTCCTTCCTGAGTACAAGTCTCACTCTGTCTCTCAGCCTGGAGTGCAGTGACACGCTCATGACCACCGCAGCCTCGACCTGCTGGGTTCAGGCGATCTTTCCACCTCAGGTTTCCAAGTAGCTGGAACTACAGGTGTGCACCACCATGCCCAGCTAATTTTTTGATTTATTGTAGAGACAAGGTCTTGCCAAGTCACCCAGGCTGGTCTCGAACCCCTGGACTCAGGCAATCCTATCGCCTCAGTTGGGATTAGAGGTGTGAGCCACCACACCCAGTGTTTGTTTTCAAAGAAGCTGGGTGGACATCTGTCAGGGAAGCTAAGAAGAGGGTTAGTTAGGTTGCAGGACTTCAAAAATTCACTCTGAACATCGTAGTATAGTATTTGGCTATATCTCCCTCTAGTGGCCATTATGCAGAATATAACCAGAATACAAATATTTCAGAAATAAATTCAAAATCTCAAACCCAAAGACTAGGGTTGGTGGCTTTTAGGGAATATCCTAAATTCTCTTATGTGGCCAGTTCTGCATGAAATCCACCTAGCTGTCTTGGCTTTTACCATTTGAACAACACTGATGAATTTTCTAAGTCTGAGGTAGCTGCATCAGGAAGATGCCATTGACCGATAGACTTCTGTGTCAGGCACACAAAATCTAGGAGGGCAAAACCAATCAGAATCCTGCCTTTATGATGTTTACATTCTAGTGTGAGGAATAGACCATCAATAACTAATTTGTAGGAAAATAGTAGACTCTGATTAATGTTATGGTAGGAAGTGAGCAGAGCATGTGACTGGAACTGAGATGGGTAACCTACCTAGGATAGGATGGTCAGGGAAGGATTCCTTGAAGAGGTGACATTTAAATGAGAAGAGGCAGAATAATATTCTAGAAAGGGAAAGCAGTAGGTGAAAAGGACCTTAATGGGAAACAGCTTATCCTGCTTTAGGGGCTTATGGAAGACTGCTGAAGAACTAGAAAAAAATTACCAAGTGGCATAAGGCATAGGTTGTGGCCAGAAGGCATGGTAGGGGCAGGATCATGCCAGTTCTTGAAGGCATGGGAAGCCTCAAAAGTCGTGGGAAATTCACTAATGACAACTTTCATCCTGCCTTAACAGATTGTATATATTTCAAAAATTAATTTTGTTAAAATTATCTATACCCATACTTTGCTTCTAAACAAATGGAAGAAATATTTAGAAACTTGAATTTGACTTCACAGTAGCTAATTTGATCTGTTAGTTCATCAGACCATTAATTTCTTTGGTACTAAATATTCTTTCTACCAGCATTTGGTAGTGAATTTACATGGGCTATTTCATTGGAAACAGCAGGTTCTTTGTTGTGAATCATTTCTACTTACATAGGACATTGTTCTCTCAAAGTGAACATCACGATCAAGGCACTGACCTCTTCCTAAAAAGGAGTTGGAGAGTTTTCTCTTTTCATAAAGACAACTTCTGTATCTGAACTACTTTACTAGAATTAGCCAAGTCCCTAAGTATAATAGTTTTTCTTCTGTAATGTAAAAACATGAAAAAGGTGGAAAACTTAACATTGCTTTACTTTTTCATGGAGTTTCAGAATTGAGATAAAAATTTAAAGTTCAATGTGGAGTAGTCAGCTTCTTTTTTTGGCTGGTGGGGATTGGGGTGGGTTGGAGTCTCACTCTGTCGCCCAGGCTGGAGTACAGTGACACGCTCAAGGGCATCACAGCCTTGACCTGCTAGGCTCAGGGAATCCTTCCACCTCAGCCTTCCAAGTAGCTGCCACCATGCCCAGCTGATTTTTTAAAAAAATTTATTGTAGAGATGAGGTCTCACCATGCTGCTTAGGCTGGTCTCAAACCCCTGAACTCAGGTAATCCTCTCACCTTTGCCTCCCAAAGTGCTAGGATTACAGGTGTGAGCCACTGCACCCAGCAGTCAGCCTCTTTTGATGTAAATATTTCTTACTTTAGAAGCATTGTAAGAAAGGAGGACAATGGATGATAGACAAAGGCAACACTATTAAATTTATAAAAGGAAAATGTTCAGCGTGACTCCATGGTTGGTGGATGGCACACAGACAGCCAGTGGGCCCACTGTGCAACTGTAGGCACACTATGTGGTCATGCCAAGGTGAGTATTCATATATTGGAAAAGAGTGCTGAGGAACTTGCTCAGAATGCAATATAAAGAAAAATATACCCTATCAGTTAAAGATGTGAAGGATACATTTGGGAGACTTTAGGCATATCTAATAGGATTCTAGAAGAAGAGAATGAAGAGAATTATGGGTATAGAAATATGCACTATTTGATGTGATAATAATTAAAGTTTCTAGAATTCAATACTGATGTGCATCCTCAAATGAAAGTGTATCCCAAATAACAAGCAGAGTACATGAAAACAAATCTATGGAGTAGGCACATTATGGAGACACTGTATCAGAGATAATAAGGAAAATCTTAACAGTAGCCAGAGGGAGGAGAAAGACAAATTATCTACAAAAGAATGACAATTAAATGAACAGCTTCCCTCTCATCAACAATAATAGATGCCAGAAAACAAGTATATTATGAAAGTGCTGAGAAAAAAAACCACTAACAACTTAGAATTATATACCCAGTTAAACTATCACTCAAAAAAGGAGAGTAAAGCTTGCCACAGATTCTTACTGAAGAGACAAGAATATTCTGCTCAAGAAGAAAAATAAAACCAGAGTGAAAATACGGCATAAGCAAGCAAGCAACCAAAAATCAGTGAATCAGATAGAGATCATACATCTGGAAATGTATTTATGTGGTTGAAAATCCCCTGTAAACACATTTTGTGTGTTTTTATAAAAGGGATAAATGCTAAAATTCCCCTTAATAATATGAATGTGTGTGTGTGCATATGTGTGTATAGATTTGTGTATGTATTCAATGGGTAGTTAAGTACGCGAAGTTCTTTAAAACACTAGTCATCATCCAGCTTTAGAAATGATCAACATTTTTCCAACTTTGTTTTATGTGTTGCTAAAGGAATCAGGAAGAGGACACAAATATGAAATAACTTTAGACCATATTAAAAACATATGGTTAAGATAATGTGCTATGTATTTAAGACAGCATAAAAATAGATATACAATATATAGATTTTGGAATTGAAATGAAGTGTTTGAACTATATCAATCCAACAGAAGACAGGGAAGGACAGAAAAAAAGCTGACAAAAAATTGCAAGTAGTAAAGAAAAAAACAAGATGGTAAAAATAGGTCTAGATCACTGATAACAACAAATATAAATAAACTAAATTCATATATTAAAAGACAAGACACTAGCAGATTTGATTATGCTTCTTACAAGAGACCCACCTACAAAGTTTTAAATTAAAAAAGGTAAGACCCAAGAAAAGCATAACCAAGAAAGAAAGAATAGACAAAATAAATTATGTTAAAATGAGGAATTTGTTTTTATCCAAAGTCAGCATAAAGAGAATAAAAAGAGAAGTCACACACCAGGAGGAAGTATTTGCCACATGTATTCAGAATATGTAAAGAAAACCTATACATCAATAAGAAAGTGACAAATAAGCCAGTGTAAAGATGGGCAAAAGACATGAACAGGCACTTAGGAGAGGAACCAAAAATAGTGAATTTGCATATGAAAAGATGTTCAACTTCATTAGTTACCAGAGAAATACAAATAAGGAGATTCTATTTTATACTTACCATTTACCATATTGACAAAAATGAAAAATTCTCATCATTTCAATTGGAGAAACAAAGTAATGCATATTCTGATGATAGGATACAAGTTGGTACACCCTCTATGCTAAACATTCTGGCATAACCTAGAAAAGTTTTCTCATCTGAAAAGTGGTCTAATTATGATATTTACCTGTGGTGTTATGCTATAGGTAATGACTTTCACCCATGGTCTCTGGTTCACAACTCCCATAACCCTTGTTGCAGCCTTTTGTTATAACTTTAGGTGTGTTAGGCCTCAGGGCCTTGGAAACAGAAACTCTCTTGCTTTCTGTTCACCTGCCCTAAGGCAAGACCCTGGTCTTTCCCACTTTTCTGATTATGGGATTTAAGACCCTTCCCAGAGAGGCTACCACCCTAAAAATGGGGGATAAAATGCTGACTGACATCACGGAGTTTCCATTAAAAACCCAAGAGGACTGGGTTCTGGAGCTTCTGGATAACTGAGGTTCCTGGAGGATGGCGTGCACAGGGAAGGCATGGAAGTTCCCCTACCCTGGCTCCATACCTCACCCTACATGTCTCTTCATCTGTATCCTTTGCAATATCCTTTATAATAAACCGGTAAGCATAAGTGTTTCTGTAAGTTCTGTGAGCCATTTCTACAAATTAATTGAACCCAAAGAGGGGGTCATGGGAACCCTAACTTGAAGCCAGTTGGTCAGAAGTTTTGGAGGCCTGGACTTGCACTGGTGTCTGGGGCCGGGGGCCGTCTTGGGGACTGAACCCTCACCTTGTGGGAGCTGACACTATTTACAGGTAGTTATGTTGGAATCGAATTGGAGGACACCCAAATGGTGTCTGCTGCTTGGTGGTGGGGAGAAACCACCATATTTGGTCACAGAAGTCTTCTGTGTTGATTGTTGTCATGTGAGAACCCAGGAAAGTCTCAGTTTGGGAGAGTTTCCCTACAGGATTACCTCGTAGAGTTACTCTGAGAATTAAATGACTTACTTCTTGAGTTAAGCATTTTTATGCCAGTTTTCTTCATATATGAGAACTGAGACATCCAAAGGTTTAAGTAATCTGCCTGTGGACTGAGAGAAGCTATTTGCAATGCATATGAGTGATAAGGCATGAATTTCCAGAATGTAAATATATCTTATTGATAAGAAAAAGGCAAGTCACTTATTAAGAAGGGGCAGATTCCTATAAGAAGGAATCCAAATGGCCAATAAACTGAGGATTCTCAGCCTTTTAATAACCAAGGAAAGACAAAGCAAATTAAAAAAAAATGCCTGTGAAAAATAAAAATCACATTGAAATATATCAAACAGCACTGTGGCATGCAAACTGATTCCACTGCTTTAGAAGCAATTTGTCAATATCCAGAAAAGTTGAAAATATGCATATTACACAGCCATAAAGAAGGACAAAATTATGAACTTCATAGCAACTTGGATGGATTCAGTCTATGATACTAAGTGATCTATCACAGAAACAAAGAACTGAGTACTACATGCTCTCACTCATAAGTGGACCCTGAACAATTATCATAATACTATAAGAAAGAGATTGGCAGTAGTGGGAAACTGCCAGGGAGGGGAAGTACACCTCATCAGTAAAGGTACCTGATCTCAAACCAGGTGAAGTGAAGCCCAAACTTTACCTACACAGTGACCATTTGTATACCTAACCCTGAATTGTACCCTACAACTTTAAAAAAGAAAAGAAAATGTACATAGCCTGTGATTCAGTAGTTCCTCTATTAGTATATACCCCTGAGCAAAGGTCTTCAAACTGGGGTGTTCATATCCTTCTGGGAATATGAAGACTTTGCCAGGGTACTGGGATATTGATAGTTGGGAATCTAAAATTTCCATGTGATCTTCCCCCCAGCAACTCATGTGTGCTTCCTTCCTACCCACCTTTTCACAGGGAGGCATACTCCTCTCCCCTGTTCGTTAATAAATTTTTCTTTTTTTGAGTCGGGGTCTCACTCTGTTGTTTAGGCTGGAGTACAGCATGCTCACAACTCACCATGGCCTCAACCTCCTGGGCTCAGGAGATCCTTCCACCTCAACCTTCTGAACAGCTGGGACTACAGGTGTATGCCACCACACCTGGCTAAAAATTTTTTAATTTTTTTGTAGAGAGGAGGTCTCACTATGTTATCTAGGCTGGTTTCAAGCTCCTGGGCTCAAGTGTTCCTCCAGCCTTGGCCTCCCAAAGTTCTGGGATTATAGGTGTGAGCCATTATGCCCAGTCTTTTATTTTTTTTTTAATTAATTAATTTTTAAAAATTTAAAGATATAGGGTCTCATCATACTGCCCAGGCTGGAGTGCAGTGACTCAATCATGGCTTATGGCAGCCTTGACATCCTAGGCTCAAGCAATCATCTTGCCTCTGCCTGAGTAGCTAGGACTACAGGCATATGCCACCATGTTCAGCCAATTAAAAAAAATATATATATATATTTTTTTTGTAAAAATGAGACTCTAGCTATATTTCCCAGGCTAGTCTCAAACTCCTGGCCTCAAGTGATCCTCCTGCCACAGTCTCCCAAAATGCTGAATTGTGGGCGTGAGCTACTGTGCCTGGCCTGAAAAATAAAGTTTAAACATTTTTATTTGCACGTGTTATTTAATGTAATTTGCAAAATTTGGCAGTGCCAGCCTGTATTACAATGGCCAGTATCAGGATCATCAACCCGAATTGCTTCCGTTGCTCAATGCTATCTTTCTCTTCTACTAATTACACGTAGTTTGATTATAATGTATATGAACTTATTTTTGAACAATTTTGAATTGTGTACCTTATTTAAAAAACATTCCCAAAAGCCTAGCACCAAAGTTAAACACATATACAAGGCACATGTTTACTGAAAGAAAAGCATGCTTTTATTCTACTTCTTCAACGCGATACCCATTAAACTAATAACATCATTCTTCTCAGACCTAGAAATGACAATACAGAAATTCATATGGAAACATAAGTGACCACGAATAGCTAAAACAATCCTTAGCAAAAGAAACAAATCAGGAGGTATCACACTTCCAGACTTCAAACTTTACTATAAGGCTACAGTAATCAAAACAGCCTGGTACTGGTATAAGAACTGGCATATAGACCAATGGAACAGGATAGAGATTCCAGAAACAAAGCCTCAATTCCTCAACCAACTCATCTTTGACAAAGCCTCCAACAAAAACCACTGGGGAGAGGAGAACCTATTCAGTAAATGGTGCTGGGAAAACTGGCTGACCACATGCAGAAGATTGAAATAGAACCCCTACCTGTCACCATGCACAAAAATTAACTCTAAATGGATCAAAGACCTAAACGTAAAACCTCAAACTATAAGAATCTTAAAAAATGCAGGAGACACTCTTATGGAAATGGGAACTGGCAACCAATTCTTATTCAGAACCTAAAGACCAATACCTTAAGAAATAAAGTAGACAAGTGGGACCTCATCAAATTAACGAACTTCTGCAAAGCAAGAGAAACCATCAGGAGATCAGGGAGACAGCCCACCGAATGGGAGAATATATTAGCCAACTGTTTATTGACAACGGCCTAACATCTAGAATCTACAATGAACTCAAATGCACTGAAAGGAAAAAAACAAGCAGCCCCTTTAAAAAGTGGGCAAAAGATATGAATAAACACTTCTCAAAAGAAGATATACGGGCAGTCAACAGACACATGAAAAAGTGCTCAGCCTCACTCATCATCAGAGAAATGCAAATCAAAACCACACTGAAATACCACCTAACCCCTGTAAGAATGGCCATCATTAATTAAAAAAAAAAAAGAAAGAAAAACAGATGCTGGCGAGGAAGTGGAGAAAAAGGAACGCTTCTACACTGCTGATGGGAATGCAGACTAGTACAACCTCTTTGGAAGACAGTGTGGCGATTTCTGAAAGAACTAGAAATTGACCTTCCACATGACCCAGCAATTCCCCTATTGGGAATATACCCAGAGAAACCCAAATTATTCTACAAAAAAAGATACCTGCACATGTATGTTTGTTGCAGCTCTAGTCACAATAGCAAAAACACGGAACCAACCATGTTGCCCATTGAAGTTGGACTGAATAAATAAAATGTGGTACATATACACAATGGAATATATGTAGCCATAAAGAAGGACAAATATATGGACTTTGCAGCAACTTGGATGGATTTGGAGTCGATCATACTCAGTGATTTATCACAGAAACAAAGATATGTTCTCATTCATAAGGTGACCTTGAACAATTATAATGCTATAAGAAAGTGATTGACAGTAGTAGAAAGCTGTTGGGGGCGGTGGGGGAGGGACTAGCAGTTGAGGGAAACTGCTAGGGGAGGGAGGGGCATACCTCATCAACAAGGGTACCTGCATGATCAATGTTTGTATACCTAACCCTGAATTGTACCCCACATCTTTATAATAAATAAATTAATGTTTAAAAAGTCCCATTTTAGCTACATGTAACATTGCACTTCATTATAAATTAAGCAATGAGAAACAGCATATAGATTTACTCATGTTTTAAATCATTTATTATAAAATAAATTAATTTTATTAGATATACATAATTTTAATCTTGACTATTTTCTTAATTTATCTTCAAATGCATTCAATTATTTATTTCTTGTGATACATAATTTATTTTCTGATGTTCCTTGAAATGTGTATTAAAACATTTACTTTAATTAAAACGCTATATTTCTTTTGGCTCCCCTTCTGTTTTTTTGGGGTTTTTTTTGAGTTGGAGTCTCACTCTGTCGCCCAGTCTGGAGTGCAGTGGCCGCTCCCGGCCACCGCATCCTCGACCTGCTGGGCTCCGGCGATCCTTCCGCCTCAGCCTTCCAAGTAGCCGGAATTACAGGCATGCGCTACCACGCCTGGCTGATTTTTTGATGTAGAGATGAGGTCTCGCTGCCCAGGCGGGTCTTGAACCCACGGGCTCAGGCAATCCACTCATCTCAGCCTCCCAAAGGCGCGGGATTACAGGTTGAGCCACCGAGCCCGGCTCCCCTTCTGTTTTTATTGTCATATATTTTAATTGTCTATATATTTTAAACTAGAAGTCCTCAACCTTTTTGGCATTAAAGACTGGTTTTGTGGAAGACAATTTTTCCACGAAAAAGGGGATGGGGGTGGGGGTATGTACAGTCATGAAGCTTCTCCCTTACTTGTCAGCCACTCACTTCCTGCTGTGCAACCTGGTTCCTGATAGGCCATGGACCAGTTCTGGTCTGTGAACCAGGGGTTTTAAAACACACAAGATAGTGTTTGATACAGCTAATAATCATTTAGATTTACCCATATATTGCATTCCATTCCTTCCTGCAACTTTGTGTTTCCATCAGGGATTGTTTTGCCGATCTCATGGTAACAAATCTCCCCATTCTTGTTTTTCTGAAAATGTCTTTTTTTGTTTTCATTTTTGAAGATTATTTTTCCTGGGTTATAGATTTCTAGGTTGGCAGATACTTTCTTTCAGCACTTATAAATATATCTTTGTTTATCACTGGCTTTCATTGTTTGTTGAGAAGTCAGCTCCCAGTATTGTTGTGACTTTGAGGATGATATTTATTTTTCTTTCTGGGTTAGACATAATCCTCTTTTTGTTTAGCTTTTAGAAATTCTGCTCTGATGTATCTAAGTGTATGTTTTTAATATTTATATTTTATTTATTCTATTTAGAGCTCATAATTTTTGAATTGATACATTGATGATTTCAATTGCTTTAGAAAACTTGGTGGGGGAGGGCTGGCCATACAACATACGTTGTTCTATGCCTTTAATATTTGTTTCAAATATTTCAAAAAAATGTTTTAAAAAGAAAATTGACAGGTGTTGCCTCAGGTGTTGACCTAGTACCCTATCCCATTTACTTGCTTAGAGATTGCTCCTGGCTTGCCCATTTTGATTCCCTAGTTTACTTTTTTAATAACAAGATTTTCAAGTGCTCTGCCCATGAACAAATCTGAGAATTATTGCCTAAAATTCAGAAGCTTGAAATGCATTTAATAGGCTAACATGAATGCAGAAGTAGTATAAAGAAGGACACTTAAAAGAAAACAAGTCTTGCCAAAGATGATAAGGTCTAGAGGGAAGGAGGAGGGGAGAAGTTGCTGCTGTGAGAGTTGGATCCATAAACACATCAGCAGGAGCAGGGAACTGTCACAGTAATTAGACTTAGGGATGTTACAAAGACAGTCTGAGAACTTCTAGGCCAACCTCAAGGCCCATAAAGATGCCCAGGAAATAGACAACACATATCCTGGGCAAAAAAATTTAAAGAAACTATTCAAGATCAGAACAGCTAACAGACTTTGATTCCAGCTACTCATGGAAGACTTTATTAATTCACTGTAAAGAATACATAATCACACAATAATGCATTTGTGTGTACTCATAATAATCATTACCATAACATATGGTAAATCAAAGTGTGAGATATGGGCTGGGCGCAGTTGCTCACGCCTGTAATCCTAGCACTTTGGGAGGCAGAGGTGAGAGGATTGCCTGAGCCCAGGGGTTCGAGACAAGCATCGACCTCATCTCTACAATAAATGAAAAAATTAGCTGGGCATGGTGGCGCACGCCTGTGGTCCCAGCTACTTGGAAGGTTGAGGTGGAAGGATTGCCTGAGCCCAGCAGGTTGAGGCTGGAGTGGCTCTGAGCATGCCACTGTACTCCAGCCTGGGCGACAGAGTGAGACTCTGACTCAAAAAACTACAACAAGAAAAAACCAAAGTATGAGGTATCAAGTAAGATATTTATATATACACACATATATATGTGTGTGTGTGTATGCATGATGACCCCCAAAAAACTGGAATTATTTTTTGGTGGCCAAGCCCCTTGTAGTATAGGCTTCTCCTGCTAGGTAAGTATTCTAGGAACCCATCAGCATTAGTATACCAGCTAACTTTGTGATGAGAGGCTGCATTCAGCCTCATTGAATTTTTTTTTCTTTCAGATTCTTTTTTTTTTTTTTTTTTTTT
>NW_007249347.1:107125-140425 GCF_000164805.1 Carlito syrichta | reverse complement strand
CGCAGCCTCGACCTGCTGGGCTCTGGCGATCCTTCCACCTCAGCCTTCCACGTAGCTGGACCTACAGGCGTGCGCTACCATGCCTGGGTAATTTTTTGATTTATTGTAGAGATGAGGTCTCGCCTGCCCAGGCAGGTCTCGAACCCTCAGGCTCAGGCAATCTACTCACCTCAGCCTCCCAAAGGTGCGGGATTATAGGCTGAGCCACCAAGCCCAGCTTTTTTTGAGATTCTTTGAACACGTTTGACCATTTCATGATGGGTGATTTATGAGTGCACCTGCCCATACTATACTCTATAATATATATAATATAATATGGTATGCCTTTCTTCCTTCCTCCTAGTCACCCTACTACTGCTTTCTATTCTTCTCTAAATTAACAACTATACCCAACATCTTGTATGTTCTCGGTATTACATGAGTAGTGTGTGTGTGTGTGTGTGTGTGTGTGTGTGTGTGTGTGTGTGTATAAATTTGGAAGGTTGGATTCAATGTCTCTTTAAAAAGTTATCTTAAGGCTAGTTATGGTAGCTCATGCCTGTATTCCCAGTGCTTTGGGATACCAAGGTGGGAAGATTGCCTGAGGCTTGGAGTTTGAGACCAACCTGGGTAACACAGTGAGACCCCCATCTCTACAAAAAATTAAAAAATTAGTGGGGCATTGTGGCACATGTCTGTAGTCCTAGCTACTAGGGAGGCTGAGGTGGGAGGATTGCTTAAGCTCAGAAGTTCAAGGCTATAATGAGTTGTGATTGTATTTCAACCTGGGCAACAAAGTGAGACCCTGTCTTCAAAATAAAAAAAAAAAGAAAAATAATTATTTAAAATACCAGCCCCTTTTCTTCCCAAACAAATTTGATATTAAAGAACTTCTCACTGATTATAAGTGTTAATGCTGGTGAGAAATAGCATACAACCACACGATAAGGTTTCAATAGTTTAGCAGAAAGCAGAGAGTAAAACTCAAGCTAGAAGTTGCTAAACCTGCTTTTATCCCAGTTTACATACTATACATAGAATTAAGAGAGAAAGATGTCATGTAAATATCTGGTTTAACATAATTATACATCATGAGACAATCTTAGATTGTATTCGTTTGAACAACAAGGCATAGTTACTGAAAACAAATTTCTCTCCTAAACTATCCATGGATGATAAATAATAGCAAAATATTAAATATATTACATTCTGGGTGTCCTGTGTGGATCAAAGTTACTAAACACAAATTTGGAGTTATATCATAAGTCTATTACTTCTAGAGATTGCTGGATTCTATCATGTTTTTAGTTTTTTCATTCTTAGAAAAAGACTTACATTTTGAATGGAAAGTAATTGATTATGAAAAAAAATACAAGATTTTGTTAGGTATACCTGACATAGTATTTTTTTTTTGAGTTGGAGTCTCACTCCAACTAATTGAGTTGGAGTCGCCCAGACTGGAGTGCAGTGGCCGCTCCCGGCCACCGCAGCCTCGACCTGCTGGGCTCCGGCGATCCTTCCACCTCAGCCTTCCGAGTAGCCGGAATTACAGGCGTGCACTACCATGCCCGGCTGATTTTTTTGATTTTATTGTAGAGATGAGGTCTCACTGCCCAGGCGGGTCTCGAACCCGCAGGCTCAAGCAATCCACTCACCTCAGCCTCCCAAAGGCACGGGATAACAGGCTGAGCCACCGAGCCCGGCTTCTGACATAGTATTAATAGTTCATTTTGCCACTGAGATATCTGCATATGGTTTTGGGGGTAATTTATTGTTTTCTAGTTTAGGATTACTTGATTTAGTAGCAATTGTTCAGCATCTCAGCTTTCTTTCTCTGAAGTACCATCTTTTTCCTGGAGGAATTCTGGTCTATTCATTGAGAACAAGACCAGCTCCTAGCTTTTCAAAAGTAAGGTCTTTTCAAAAGTAAGTGTGTAGCTTACACACCAGGTCACACTGCTGGTGTGTATAGTGGCATTACATTTGTTAAAGACATTTGGGGAATACTATTACTGGGTCTGTGCGAAGTTGATATTATGACCTCTGGTAGGTATCAGGGACGTTTTACCTTAGCAAGTTATTAGAGATAAGTACGCATGAGTGAAAGGCACACATTAATAGTTAGCCATCATATATACCTATCTGTTTTACCTGTGAAATCAAAATTCCCTTCTACTGTTGTTAAAGGAGGTTGGGTCCTCTTCCTAACAGTGGGCTACTTCTTGGTAGAAGAGTCAAGAATTGTGAAAACTTGGGATTTTGTCCTACTTTCAGGCTAATAGGTAAGTCTGCCACCGTTTCCTGGATGTTGGAAGAAGACATGAGCCTCCTGGGCCCAAAGCAAAGGGACTTGAAACTCATGGTAAGTGGGCTGCATGATCTTCATGTTTCCACCAATTCCCTACCTCTCCCCCAAGTTTCACAAGGCTGAAGTGGAGGTGGGCCCCAATGAATGTTGTGCACACAGTGGGTTTATGGCCCTGCTGAAAGATCATGAGCTTAGGGAACCATAAGTCTTATAAGGGGGTTGCTTGCAAACCTGCCCAAACTTGCCCTGGACATTGTTATCCTGGACAGCAAGCAAATCTTTTGTCTGTCCTGGAGGGAGACACTAGCTTCTAAGACTGTTCATTTGAACAGATAACCCAGAATAAATAAAAGTTGTGCAGAGACACAAGGGAATCCTGAAGAATTGTTGGCCAACAAGTATTTCCTTTTCTGCATTATGCTTTTTTTTTTGAGTGGGAGTCTCACTCCATTGCCCAGGCTGGAGTACAGTGGCATTTTCACGGCCACCCCAGGGTCGACCTGCTGGGCTCAGGCAATCCTTCCACCTCAGCCTTCCAAGTAGCCAGAACTACAGGCGTGTGCTACCATGCTCGGCTAATTTTTTTTTTTAATTGTAGAGGTCTCATCAAGTTGCCCGGGCTGTTCTTGAACCCATGGGCTCAGGCAATCCCGCACCTCAACTTCAAAGTGCTGGGATTACAGGCTTGAGCTGCCACGCCCGGCCTGCATTGCACTTTCTATAGTTCTCCATCCTAAATATAATCTGCTAGTTGATAATTCCCATATATATAAAGGATCGACTGGAAAAAAGTACTGGATTATGAGCACAGGATATGGAGAACTGGACTAGCTCTCTGCGTATGTCTCAGGTAGAATTACCAGATTATAATTAGGGAGAAAACCCTGAATTCCTGACTGGGTCTTGCAGAGAAGCATCAAAAGTCCCTAAGACTTCTTGGATTATAAGTGACATCCAAGTTGGTGAGACAAGGACTCCTCACTACCTAATATTGTGATGAAGGCAGATATTTTAATGAACTTAAGAAATCATGGCTTGGACACAAGTGGCATTTTTGATAGTCATTGCTGAGCTTGAGAACCTTAAAGACCTTTAGACAGTTTAAAAGGCCTTGCAGAAAAAAGAGATTTTCAGGGACAGAATGATGGCTTCCATAAGAAAACATATCACATACACCAACCCCTTGAAATATCTAACCTTTGCCTAAGGATGCAAAACAGACTTTCTTGGAGTTCTCAGTAAATCCCTGAGGTAATAGGGCATGCTGAACACAGTGAATATTTAAAGAAAGGATCTCTTCGGAGCCTCTGCCAATAGAATATTCTCTAAGTCAAAGAGTACCCTCACCTCTTAGCTTCTTAATAATGAAAATGCTGGTCAGGGTATCCGGCTTCAGGCATCCTCAATGTTAGGAAAAGACTGACCAGTGCTTGTGTATCCTCTAGGAAAATGTTCTTTTCTCATGCTTTAAAAAATTAATTTCCCTTCCTGATCAGGGAACTATAATTTTTTAAAATCCTACACTTCACTTTAGAATTACTTACTCTGCCAATCTAGCTAGTAATTGTAACTGTCTCTAACTGAAGAATGGGAAAGCGTCTTATAGCTGCATTAAGAATAAGAAAGGAATCTTCTTTTTCTTTGTAATAAGAAAAATTATTGATGATATGATATAAAAATATTAGAGAAAATGTTGAAAAGAGAAAATAAGATAACCATATTGCTTGAGCATAGCAGCAGTTACTCGTTTAGTTTTTGAATGCTGTCTGTTGGTCCTTAGTTAAATATGTACTTCTTTTTGGCATAGTTGTAAGAGATGTTTATGGCAAGTATCAACTCAATTTATGTACATGTTATGCTAGGTCTTTAAGGAATGGTATTTTCCTTTCAAAACCATCATATGTTGCTAATGTGCTACCTCTTGTTAGAAGAGTCAAGAATTTTAAAAGCCACACCTTAATTTATTTTAACTATCATCTTACTTCACCAGAGATAATGTATTTTCTTCTGGTAATAGACACTTAGACCAATTGCTTTTGGGGGCCATTCCTAGTTTTGATAGAAAAGCCCCATTACCATCCCCCTTTTATCTGGTATGACATGTAAACATGAATTCAGTTAACCTAAAAGCCGTATCAGACTATTAAAGTAAAAATTAAACAAGAGACTAAAATCATGGCCCCACTTCCTGCTGCTTGATATTGTGATCTGATCTCTCATAAGATAATGTCTGCCCATGATCATGAAAGTGTTGACAGCTGGGGAACCTATGCATGGTTATAGAAAGCTTCTAACTGAAAGCTTCTAACTGTTGTATATTACCTCTGGTTTTGTTTTTTGGTTTTTCTTTTTTGAGTCAGAGTCTCACTCTGTTGCCCAGGGTGGAGTGTAGTGGCATGTTCACCACCACCCCAGCGTCTACTTGCTGGGCTCAGGCGATCCTTCTGCCTCAGCCTTCCAAGTAGCCAGAACTACAGGCACACGCTACCACGCCCGGCTAATTTTTTGATATATTGTAGAAGACGAGGTCTCACCAAGTTGCCCAGGCTGGTCTCGAATCCCTGGGCTCAGGCAATTCTCTCTCTTTGGTCTCCCAAGTGCTGGGATTACAGGATTGAGCCACCACACCCGGCCTACTTATGGTTTTTAAACCACATCAACAAGGCTAAAAAAAGGCAAAAGGGTAGGTAATAATAGTTGTAGGCAAGAAGAATCTTCACCTGTTAGTGATCCATCCCACCTGCCGAAAATACTTTGCAGTGACTCAAATCTCTGGGTCAGAAGAGCGGTGGAAACATTGCCTAGACAAAGGCATTATTAGGTAGAAAAGCTATTATGGTGGAAGCTGCCATGTGTTCACCTAAAATTTTTCTCATTTCCCCAGGCACAAAGCTGGTTATCATTTACCAGTTTCTTTTGCAGCTAGGTGTGGCTGTGGGATTGAGGTCTAACCAATGGAGTGTGATCCAATGTGATATGTACCACTTCCAGGCCTGACCCATGGTAAACTTTAACAGATGAGTCTCTATGTTCTTTCTGTGCTTGACACAGAAGAGTATGATGTCCTTAGAAAGCATGACTTTTCAAGAAGGTAGAGCAATGAGATGGAAGCTTGTTTGGGAGAGAGTCATCCTTGGATTAGAAACACACCTATTTTGCACTTTACTTAGCAAGAATTAGACTTCCATTGTGTTAGGCAAATGAGACTTTGGGGTTGTATCCATAACTGCTGTTAATGTTAACCCTAATTAATATAATTATGAAATAGAAAGTTATTTGATTTGTATAATCACATACACAGAGACAGACATTATTTTTGTTCCTCTGTAAACCTATGATGATGGAAGAGAGGATACTAGCTAAAAATATTTTTAAGCTAAAACACAGCTGGGAACTGAGATACTACTCAGAGAAAAAATTATCCATAGGATCACAAGAAGCAGCACAAAGTAGTGCTCAAGCAAGAGGGATCTGGGGCCAGGCTGTCTGGGTTTGAATCCTGGCTCTGCCGCTTGTAATTTGTGACCTTGGACAGATAAACTTTTTGCCCCAACTTATAAAATGAGGAAATAATATGTACCTCGTAAGAATCTCGTAAGATTTAAGCAAAGTAATACGTGTTAAATGCCTGGCAAAGTAAGCACTCCGTAATGTTAACTTTTTATTATTACCAAGTAAGAACCATGTGTCGGGAGGAGTCCAGAGTCCAGAAGAGGTGGGGTGGGGTGGAGAGGCCTCTGCATGTAGAGGCTCAGGTCTTGCTGGTTGCTCGGTCTTCTGGCTGATTCCGCCTCTCATCAACTTGTTTCCCAACTGGATGGATAAAGTCTTGTGGCAGGACACCTCCACATGAAGAGTACCTCCAACTTCTGTTTTTTGTTTGTTTGTTTGATTTTGAGTTGGAATCTCACTCCATTGCCCAGGCTGGAGTACAGTGGCACACTCACAGCTACCCCAGTGTCGCTCCACTGGGCTCCGGTGATCCTTCTGCCTCAGCCTTCCAAGCAGCTGGAACAACAGGCCCAAGCTACCATGCCTGGCTAATTTTTTATTCATTGTAGAGATGAGGTCTTGCCCAGTTGCCTGGGCTGGTCTTGAACCCACGGACTGAGGCAATCCACTCACCTTGGCCTCCCAAAGTGCTGGGATTACAGATTGAGCCACCGAGCCCAGCCCACCTCCAACTTCTGTAAAGAATATTCCTCCCTGCTCTTCTGCCTCAGGTATCTCTTGCCTCCTGTAGGAACTCCTTTCTGGTTGGTACCAAGTGGAAGGTGCTAACCTTTCCTCCTCTGTCTCTCAGATCCCTTCAAGGTGGAGAAGCAAAACCAGGCATTTAGGGAGCCACAGAGCTCTGTCATTGTTTTTTATTGGTTTTATCTCTAGTTAAGCCTTGGGGTAATATGAACTGCCTTCACAGCACCTTCAGTAGTAAGTTAGAATTCTATTTAACTTATTTCATCTTAAAGCAAAATATAGGATTGAGAGACCGGGACTTGCAATTTAAGTGGAAAGTAGGCATAAGATTTTTTAATTTGTATTTTTTATTGTGGTAACATATATATAGCATAAAGTTTACTGCTATAACCATTTAAAAATGTACAGTTGAGTGACATTCTAGCCTTTCACAATATTGTACAACCACTCCCACTATCCATTTCCAGGACTTGCTCAGCATCCCAAAAAGAAACTCTGTATCCATTAAATAACAACTCATCATTCCTCCTTTCACTGGTAACCTCTGTTCTCCTTTCTGTTTCTATGTCTTTGCCTATTCTAGGTACCTCACATAAGTGGAATCATGCAATATTTGTCTTTTTGTGTCTGCCTTATTTCACTTAGCATAGTTGCTTCCAAAGTTTTGTCTCTATTGTAACATATATCAGAATTTCATTCCTTTCCAGTCTGTCTCTGGATCTAAGGGGAAAAAGAGAATTTCATTTCTGTTTATGATTGAATAATATTCCTTTGCATGAATATACCACATTTTGTTTATTCATTCATTTACACTTGGGGTGTTTCCACTTTTTGGCTATTGTGAATAATGCTGCTATAAACATTGGTGAACAAGTATTTGTTTGAGTCCCTGCTTTTTAATTCTTTTGGAAATATACCTATGGGTGGAAATGCTGGTAATTTGTGTTTTTAAATAGGGGATTTCTTATATCTCATTGACCAGAACTGTGTCGCATGGTGTCTTGTTACCGCAAAGGATTGAGGTGAGGTTGAGAAATTGAGGTTTTAATCTTTCTTCCTGTCTCTACAGTAGAGAAAGGCAAGATAGTGTGGGAGGAAGGATGGTGGTGAGTGAATCCGCTTACAGTGTTTACCATGATATATGTCCTAGAGGGTGAATCTAGAACTGAGATTCCATACTTCCGTAGCAGGAAATATAGCTAAAGTTGATTCCCGATGGTAACTATAATGTTGTTGGTTTTCTTTAAATTCTAGTTCAATGCTGTCCTTTTTTTCTGGATCTAACTTTGAATGATTTTATGACTTACGGAAACTGCCTCATCTAGTTTCAGTGGGAATTTGGATAAATCTGCTTTGATAGGTAATTACCCATGGTTTGGTTTATATAAAATAGGCTTTTCAACAGAAGGGGGGGCACTCAACTGTAGATAAAGATAATTAAATGATAATTAAAATGGGGTGGTTTAGTAAATGGGGAAGGGGCAAGATGGCATATTGTGAAGGAAATCATTTCCGTTGGAATACTTAGGATGAAACACAACTAGTTCTATTTAAAGATCACACTCAAAGATTATTCAGTTACTCCAATATTTGACTTACCTAAAGATATTCCTTTATAACCATAAGTTTGGGAATATTATTTTACCATTGCATTTGTAGACCATAGACATTTAGAAAGAAGACTTAGCCTTACCTTTGATATAAATTTTAAATTCTCCATTATTAAGCAGAAAATCACCAGTGTAATAAGCTTATTAATTATGGATTTAAGAATGGAATGAAGGGTGGAAAGATCAAAGCATGCATAAGGCATTTCATATGTGTCTGACATGTGTATAACTGAAGAAAGAGAAGCCTGAGACTATTAGTTAGGAGGCATGTAACGAAGCTCAAAAATAACAGTGTGCTGAACAAGATGGAAGTTTATTTTTCTCTTGAGAAGGTGGTCTAGGGCAGGGATAGTGTCTCTGCTCCACAGGGTCATCCAGGAATCCTGGCTCCTTCTGTCCTGTTTCTTTGCCATTCCAAGCAGAAGGGTGGAAAGCAGGAAAAAGGGCAAAGGGATGGCCCATCCTTTATTGTTAGTGATATGACCAGAAATCACACCCAGGATTTAGAAATATGGATACATCTAGTTGCAAGAACGTCTGAAAAACAGTTTTTATTTGAGGTGGTCATGTGTCCAGCTAAAAATTGGAGGTGCTATTATTTAACAGAAGAGAATGAATTTTGAGATACTGCCTTAGGCTGTTTGTGCTGCTATAAAACAAATCTGAGACTGGGTAATTTTTAAAGAATAGAAATGTATTTTTCACAGTTATGGAGGCGTGAAGTTCAAGATTAAGGTGCTGGTGTGTTCAGTGCCTGGTGAAGACATCCTGTTGAACTCCAAGATGGTGCCTTGTTGCTGCATACTGTGGAGGGGAGGAACGCTGTGTGAGACTTCCTTTATAAGGGCCTTGATCCCATTCATGAGGGAGGAGCCCTCATGGACTAATCACCTCTCAAAAGCCCTACCTTAATGTTAAGTTCCAACACTTAAATGTTGGAGGGAACACACTCAAACTATAGACACTATAACCATAGTGGGTACAGTGTCTTTGCTACAATAAAAGTGTTGCTATTATTGAAAACAGAACAGTTACTTCAGGTAAATTTGGAATCTTTACTTATCTTCCCTTATCTCCTATTCTCTTTATTTTTAAAAAATTAAAATTTATTTTTGTCTGGGTGTGGTGGCTCATGTCTGTAATCCTAGCACTTTGGGAGGTGGAAGCAGAATTACCTTAGCCCAGGGGTTTGAGACCAGCCTGGGCAACTTGGTGAGACCTCATCTCTACAATAAATTAAAAAATTAGCCAGGCATGGTGGCATGCACCTGTGGTTCCGGCTATTTAGAAGGCTGAGGTGGAAGGATGGCCTGAACCTGGCAGGTCGTGGCTGTGGTGGCCATGAGTGTGTCACTGCACTCTAGTCTAGGCGACAGAGTGAGACTCTGACTCAAAAAAAAAATTAAAATTTATTTTAATCAAAGCAGTAAGTGTATTGTTTTTACAAATCATGTAAATCATTATAAATATGTAAAAAGTTTTTAAAAATCAAAGAGTTTTACAAGGCCTATAATTTTAAAAGTATTCAATTTCTTCCCACAAGAAGCAACTGCTTTCAATTTTTGAAGTGGCTCTTTAAATTTCTTTTCTTTCTTACTTTTCATTTTCTTTTCCTTTCCTCCCTCCCTCAATTTTCTTCCTTCCTTCCTTCTTTCCTCCCTCCCTCCTTCCCTTTCTTCCTTTTTTTTTTTTTTTTTTTTTTTGTCAGGGTCTCACACTGTTGCCCAGGCTGGAGTGCAGTGGCATGATCACTGCTCACCACAGCCTCGAACTCCTTGGCTCAGGCAACCCTCTGCCTCAGCCTCCCAAGTAGCTGGTACTACAGACACCCAGCCCCACACCTGGCTAATTTTTAAATTTTTTATAGGGATCGGGTTTCACTATGTGGCTCAGGCTGTACATTTTCTTTATTTCCTTCCCCCCCCCCCAAATAATACATATATTGTTATCTCTTGATTTTTCAGTTTTATATATTATCTACTGACTTCCTGTTGTGGGAGGTGAGGGATTTTTTTTTTAACCCCCTTTTTCTTCCTACCATCCTCCCAAAATATTTCTACTACAATTTTGGATAAAACCATATTCATGTTATTATGACTAGTAAATAGCCATAACTGAGGCTTTTAATATACCACGACTGTATTTCCTTTCTCATGTAATTTGTTTCTTTGGAACTATTTATCATTTATCCACTTACTCCTTTGCTTGGTATTGTCTCTCTTTTTTTGGGTCAGGGTTTCACTCTGTCACCGAGGCTGGAGTGCAGTGGCACAATCATGGCTTACTACAGCCTGGAACTCCTGGGCTCCAGTGATCCTCCTGCCTCAGCACTGCGAGTAGCTGGAACTACAGGCATGAACCACCATGCCCAGTTGTCTCTGCTCTTATTAACAATTTATCCCTGAACTCTGCCAGAAGTCTAAGTCAATTTTACGTCTCTTTCATTTCTTTTTCTTACATACCACCTTCCTGGAGTCTTCCATACTCATTCTCCAGTCAGAACTGTGGCTCTTTAGGCCTGCTGCACAGGGGGTCACCCTAGGACACTACTTTGCTGCTTCCCTGGGAATTCTCTTCACCACTTTTCTATATTGGATCCTCTGTCTTTAGGTCCCAAGTCTCCCTTTTTCTTGGTTACCCTCTTGTTTTGATGGAGTGCATTCCTTAGTACCTTTCTAAGAAAGAATGCATAGGGTAAATTGAGTCTCCGCATTAGGAATAATTTTTCCTTTCATATTTGATTTGGTTCTCCTCCCCACCCCACCCCCCACCCAGAGTTCCTGTGATTCGTCCTCTCGGCTTCTAGTCTTTGAGTTGAGTGGTGGAGGGACAGTCACTCAGCTATTGGGAGGTGGGAGGTGGGTCTAGAAGTCTTTTCTTGCAGTGAAGGTTTTCACTCATGTCTACTTTTAGCTCCTTCTGGCAAACCCACTTTCATAAGTACCTGGTACCTTCAACTCCTATACCTTCTGGAGATTCTTTGACATGAATGAGACCATTTCTTGTTCCTCCAGACTATAGGTCCCTAACTTTCCATTTTCTTCAGGCGGTTAAGTCAGTTACCATTTGTCCATTTACTTTTCAGATTCCACAGTTTTATTGACATCTCTCCTATGCTCAATCTGCTCTCCTGTTCCCTCTGTTCCATAGGCTTATGCATTGTAAAGCCTTTATTGTCACTTTAGTGAGGAGTCTAGAGGGACCAGAAGTGACTGCAGCTGTTTAGTCCTCCACATTCAGCCTAGAGGTCTGTGTGCTCTCAACCCACTCCAACCAGAGTTTCATCCCTGCCACTTTGCTGAAACCATTGTCATCAAAACTTGCCCAATCCACTGGTCAGTTCTCAAGCTTTATCTTCCTTGAATTCTCGATGGGATTTGATCCTATGAATCGCCTTCTCTTCTGGAAGTATGCTTTCCTATTTTTCCTGTTGTCTCTCAGTCTCCTTTTCTGACTTGTCCTCTTCCTTCCACCTAACTGCTGTGTGCCCTCGGGCTCAGTCCTCCTTCCTTTGCTCTCCTTTCTTATATTCTCTTGGGTGAACTGCAGTTGTATAGGGTTTTTGTTGTTGTTGTAAAAATTTCAATAGCTTTAGGAAGTACAAATAGTTCTTGGTCTGGGCTACATGTCCTGTGCACTTTGTCCCCAATGGGTTCTTTTTCATCCTCCGCCCTGTCCTCCCTCCCCCTCTGAGTCTCCAGTGTCCATGATACCATTCTCTATGTCTTTGTGGATCCGTGGTTTAGCTGCCACTTACAAGCGAGAACATGCGGTGTTTGGTCTTAAATCCTATCTACATGCCAATATCTTTCAAATACAGTTGACCCTCTGTATTGATGGGTTCCTCATACATGGATTCAACCAACCATTGGTCAAAAATATTCAGAAAAAAATGCATTTGTACTGAACACATACAGACTTTTTTTGGTCATTATAGCAAGAATGACAAGTAAGCAATAAAGTATAACAACTGTCTATGTAGTATTTACATTGTATTAGGTTTTATAAGTAACCTAGAGGTGATTTAAGGTACACAGGAGGATGTGGATAGGTTACATGCAAATACTACACTGTTTTCTATCAGAGACTTGTGCATCCTTGGATTTTGGTATCCACAGGAAGTCCTGACACCAGTATGCAGGACAACTATATATATTTTCTGTCCCAAACTCTGAAACACTTTGGAGTACCATACTTGCATGTTTATCTACCTGACATTTAGAATATCAGTGGGAAGTCCAACATGTGTCTCCAATTGGACCTCTTCAACATAGAGCTTGATGTGATCCTTCAAACCTTCCCTAGCTCAGTCTCACACTACCAATCATTTCACCTGGATTTTGCTCAGGCTGAACACCCAGGAGTCATCCTTGATTATTCTATTTCCCTTACACCCACATCAATCCACCCTCAATTCACAGCAATTCCACCTGGGTGCAGTGGCTCCCGATCCCAGAACTTTGGGAGGCAGAGGTAAGAGAATTGCCTGAACCCATGGGTTCAAGACCAGCCCGGGCAATTTCATGAGACTTTGTCTCTTCAATTAAAAATTAATAACATATTACCTGGGTGTGGTGGCATGCACCTATAGTCCCAGCTACTTGGAAGACTGAGGCAGAAAGATCTCCTAAGCCCAGCAGGCTGAGGCTGTGGTGGCCATGAGTGTGCCACTGCACTCCAGCTTGGGCAACAGAGTGAGACTCTGACTAAAATAGATCCTGGTTAAACATCTTCTCACCACTCTCTCTGCTGCTCCCCTCATCCTGTCATCCATCTCTCATTTGGACCCTGTCAGGGCATCTATCTTCTGGTCTTACTGCCATTGTTCTTGGTTCTTTCCCACACCTGCACAGCAGTGACGGCGCCCTTTATAAAGAGCAAGTCAGCCAGGTCACCTCCTGCTCACAACCATCCAGTGGCGTCCATCACACTTTGGATGCGAGCTCCTCTTAATCGAGGCCCAAGGCCCACTAGGCTTGACATAAACCGGCCCCCACTTCCCTCTCACCCTCATTCTCATGCCGGCCATCTTGCTTTTCCTTGAACATGCCCGATTCAGCCTTGCCACAGATCTTTTTTTTTTTTTGAGTTGCAGTCTCACTTGGTCGCCCAGACTGGAGTGCAGTGGCCGCTCCCAGCCACCGCAGCCTTGACCTGCTGGGCTCCGGCGATCCTTCCACCTCAGCCTTCCGAGTAGCCGGAATTACAGACGCGTGCTACCACACCCGACTGATTTTTGATTTATTGTAGAGAGGAGGTCTCACTGCCCAGGCAGGTCTCGAACCCACGGGCTCAGGCAATTCACTCACCTCAGCCTCCCAAAGGCACGGGATTATAGGCTGAGCCACTGAGCCCGGCTGCCTCAGATCTTTATGTCTACTCTTCCTTTGCCTGATGCTTTTCTTGCAGATCATTCCATCATTCGCATATCTGCTCAAATGCCAACTCCTCATAAACGCTTCCTCTGACTGTCCCATCTAAAATAAGCCCCCTCTCCCATCAGCCTCCCTCCCCTTAGATAGTTGCCTACTTCCTAAGGTCTCCTGCTCTAGGGAGACAGCTTCTCTCAGGGTGTCATTTTATCACTTGGTGCTGAAGATCCCGCCAGAAAGGAGGGAGAGTGACTGGAAAATCAATGTGGCACTTTTTGCCTCCTGAGTTTATAGAACAAAACTCACACCTGCTGACTAATAGAGCACTGAGGTCTAAGTACAGTCCTCCTGGTATTTTATTTTATTTTATTTTAGCCACTGTGTGGTGACAGTGAGCCAGACAGGGCCAGGCAGAGGAAGGGTGACCTGCATGTACTGCAGATCTCCGGAGTGCGGAGAGACATTCTGAGGATTGTGCATAGCGTGGGAGAGACATGCCATTCAGGAAAGATCCCATAAAACTGACTTTTGAAAAAAGTTTGTATAGAACCAGACCTTAGTGACTTTATGTTCTGGCTCTCCTACTTCCCTTCTTGGCTTCACATGGGGATTCCAATTAAGTAGTTGTTGACTTTAGATTACTCTAGTCGGCACTGGCGGACTTGGGCCCTGGTTGAGTTCAGTCACCTGCTGCAGGAAGGAGAAATTTCTGCCACATTCCTGTTTGGGGATCATTCCCTGTATTTAAGGAGTAGCCAGGATTTCTCTAGGACCATGCCTTGTGGGAGGGCTGCAGGAACCCAGCTCCCTGGCCATGACCTGGCCCATGAAGGCTGTTGGGACCCAGAGGATTCAAACACTCTCTCAGGCATGACAGAGGTAAGATGCTATACAACCTGCTTTTCCTGTACCATCACAGAAAGCCTGGTACTTGCCCTGGGAGGGTCTGTCTTGCTGCCTTACCCCAGTCATTTATTCATTCGTGTAATAGACGTTTATTGTGTACATATTATGGTTCTAGTATTCTAATATATCGTGCAAACATTATGCTCCAGGCATTCTTTTTCATCCTTGAAACTGTGGTTACAGGGCAGAAAAGACCAAGATGTTGCTCTCGTGAGCTTATATTCAGATGGAGGGGACAGCCAAGTAAACAAATATGACACAAGATACTAAAGATAGCATCATGTGATTGTCTCAGGACCTCTGGGAGTTCCTAAGTCCTTTTCAGGAGGTCTGGTATTTTTACAAAAAATACTAAGGTGTTATTTGCGGCTAGGCACAGTGGCTTGTGCCTGTAATTCTAGTACTTTGAGAGGCTGAGGTAGGAGTTTGAGACCACCCTGGGCAACACAGTGAGACCTAATCTCTACAAAAAAAAAAATGATATAAAAGAATTAGCTGGGTGTGATTGTGTACGCCTGAAGCTACTTGGGAGGCTGAGGCAGAAGATTCGCCTGAGCCAAGGAGGTGGAGGCTGCAGTGAGCTGTGATGTGATCGTTCCCCTGCACTCCAGCCTGGGTGACAGAGTGGGACCCTGACTCAAAAAAAAAAAAAAAGATGTTATTTGCCTTTGTCATGCTTGTGACATAGCAGTTCTCAATTTGGGGTCCTGACTGTCACTCCAGGGAGGCACAAGCCCCAGACCTGAGAAGAATCCCAGGGACTTTGTGAATCGGGCCTCAGGGCATCTGTCCTTGTAAAGGGGCTGTGAGCAGATGCCCAGGCTCTAATGGAGGCGGTGTTGGCTAGAATTACCCAACAGCAGGAGTCCTCTTCCTGCTCTCTGAACCCCAGGAAGACTCTTCTGGGGGTTTCACCTTGTATTCTTACAAACATAGGGCTCACATTGGAAACCTGAGAGGTGAGAGCTGGGGCCATGTGTGACAGTACCTATGAGAAGCAGAAAACCCCAAGCCCACAGTGCCCAGCCCCAGTCCCCTTGTGCCAGAGTCTAGGGCACTGAATGATCATGACTTGGTTTCTCCTGGCAGACTCATGGGAGGCACAGGACAAGAAGCCCAGGAAGCTGGATCACTCCCCAAGTGAGTTGCTGAGGCTCCGTGTGACATGGTGACATTTGCCAGGCCACTCAGCAAATTGTTCCCTGGCCAAGTTGCCTTAGCTCGACAGTCTGTCAGCCGCATTTATTGGGAACCCGCTAGCAATGTGAATTGGTAGGCAATTCAGGCATTGAAGTAGCAGTTCCCAAGAGTTGAGGGCTAAGTTATCTATCTATCAAATCCTGTCTCTCTGCTGACATCTGGAAAAACCAGGTGACACCCACACACCTGAGGCCTCGGCAGCAGCCCAATTAAAGGTTGCAGTTTTTCTTTAGTTATTTTCTGACCTTGGAATTTGAGAGTGTGGATATTAGGCTTTGCTCCTGATCGAACTGCATGAGTGTTTCAAGGTCTATGTGCTTGAAAATTAACATAGGTGAATGTGCTTACACATGCGTTACACGTTTTGCAGGGTCACTTTCGGTAGGACCTGGGTTGATCCCTGGACAGTGACTGATCACTGAGCACTCACTTATTTCCACAGGCAAAAGAAACCTGTCCAGAAAAAACCCTGAGCATGCCACTGGATAAAGGTTTAAATGGGCTTTCTGCCAGTGAATTGCATTTGATAGTCGTGTGGGTGCAGCCCATGGCAGGAATCCACACAGCTCACAGGAGATCTGTGGGACCCTGGGGTGTTGCAATGTCACTCTGTCTGGGTAAGTGACAGCCAGGATGTGGGATTTGGTGATTATTTTTGGTTTGGTTTGTTTCTAGCTCAGAAGAAAGACTATATATAACATTGAGAGAGGCATAACTTCTAGATTGTCAAGGTTGGTGCTAATAGTGAATGATATACTAATATATGTTACATGGTACCACAAGCTTGCAAGAGCAATGCTCACGCACTAGATGAAAGGATAAATCTTCTGTTGTGTAATGGGAAAAGAGAGCTGGCAATGTAAATGCAGTCTTAATATTTTTTTTTCCAGCATTGCATGTGTAATTAGGCATTCAGTGACTTCCTCATCTAAGGAAATTTGACTTTAATGGGAGCTATGTAGCTAACTATCGAAGGAGTCTTTTGAAAATTCAGGGGTGAGGATGGGAAGGTATTAACTATAAAGATGTATTACATCCTTGGCCTTCAAACAAAACAAAAGAAAACAAGTAACTCCTCCACCACCAATCTGCCAGCGTGTAAGACTTATGTCCTGATGTTAGATGTTAGACTTATGTCCTGAGCTCTTGGAAATTAAGCCAGAAACAGAATGGGCAGATAATTTTCATCTCCTGATGTGCATGGTTTTGATCATTTAAGATTTTTTCCCCCAAAAGGGCTCTGCTTAATGAATGCAATTTCATTGGTGTCTGGAAATTGCACAGTTTATGATGCAGTCTCATGATGTCTTGGGAAATTAAGGCATAACCTTGGGTACATCCAAAGTGCATCAGTAAGAAGAGTAAGTTTCTAATGCAGTGTTTTAGCAAAGCTGATACAATAGAGTCTCTTCCCATCCACTGCCTCACCCCTAAACTTCCAGAGAATCACAGGGCACAGCTAGGAGCAGTAACAGCCTGAGACAGGATGACTGTCAGATCCCACAGCACTAAAAATATTTTCTGGGGACCAGTGCAGCAAAGGGCTAAGAAATTAAAGATGGATACTTGAGTTTAAAGGTTGGACACCATGGGCAGGTCTCAAAGGCAACCACTCACTTCCCAAGCCCCAGCTCTTCCCTCATGGCTCATCCTTGGGATGATCCTCAGAGGGCATCACCTTAGGGGGTGGCACTGAGTCACTCCCCATCGTATTTTTGCGCGAATGCCAGGACTCCTGCACAGTTTCAACACATGGGGCTACACAGTCTGTTAGGGAAATGAATACTAACTAATAGTGATTTTAAAAAATTGTTTTGGGAGAAAATATACCTACTCTTTTTCTCCTGGCATTTTACAGAAAATATTCTGAGCTGTCAAAAGGGGGCATCCTTGCTTTTCCAGACAAAAGGAAGAATTTGAGTTTGCTCTTTAAAGCCGCCTTGGCGGGAGTGGTAGGTGGCAACAGAGCTCTCAGTGAGTTTAAACGGAACAGGTGTGCTATCAAGGCTGCACCTGGAGGTGTGTGGACCCTGCGAAGACACGGTCCTGCAATTCAAAGCGAGGCCCTGGACCAGAAGCATCAGCTTCACCTGGAAGTCTCTTACAGGTGTGGGCTCTCAGGCCTCAGCCCAGACCCACTGGATCAGAATCTGGGTGTAACAAGGTCTCAGGTAGTCAGTGAGCATCTCCAAGTTGGAGATGTGTATCTTCAGAGCTGTATTTCTCAAACTTCCCGAGGGCATGGGGAGGGTGTCACCTGGGATGCTTGTTAAATACAGATTCCCGGACTTCCAACCCTAACCTACTGAACCAGAATTTCCAGCAGAGAAGCCTGGTCGTCTGTATATTTAACAAAGGTCCCACGGGACGCTAGTGATGAGTAAAGTGTGAGGAATGCTAGATACTTTTAATTTTTCGAAGGAAATACATAGTGATCTAGAAAAGAAACTGCTGTCTCCAGAATACATCTTTCTTTTGAAGAGATGCAGTCTCCCTTTCCCCTTGTCATTCCTACTCTTCAACACAGAGTAGTAAGGACAGGGAAGAGGGGAGCAGAGAAGGGAGAACGGCAGCCGACAGGGAGAAGCAGGGAGGCCATTGCCCGAGGATGCTGTGGGAGCTGGGATGCAGCCAGCAGAGGGCAGCAAAGCACGCCCTGCTGCGGGGACCTGCTGCGCGCACCGTTCGGCTGGCAATATGGAGAGACCGTGCAAGTGACCGGCTGCTACTTGCTTCTGGGGCTTTCTGGAGCTGTTTGTGGACTTCAGGTCTGGCCGGGCTGTGTTGGTCAAGTCGATGGGTGTCACACTACACTCTGGCCAGGTCTGAATGGGAGCCAGGTAAGGTCTGAGGCAGCGCTGTCCAGTAGAAATTGCATGCAAACTACATAGGTTATTTTAACTTCCCTAGAAGCAACATTAAAAAAAAAAGGCAATAGGTGAAAATAATTTCAATAATATATTTATTTAATCCAATATATCAAAAATAGGATCATTTCAACATGTAAGCAATATAAGCATTATTCATGAAGCAGTTTAGATTCTTTTTTTCTGTTACAAACTCTTTGAGGGCCTGTGTGTATCTCACACTTGCAGCATATGCCAGTTCTGACCAGACACAGTTCCAGGGCTCAGTGGCCACCACACGTGGCTAGTGGCCAGGGTATTATAGGACAGTGCAGGTCAGAGGGAAAAAAATCATAAGGTTGGAGTACGGGGGTAAGGATTATCCCCCTCCGGCCTGGGGTCAGATTCTTGTGTTTTTTAGGTATGAACAAATGTCTACTGACGGGCTGCATTTCAGTTTATTATTGGGCATCTACTATATACTGGACCGGAGGCTGGAGATACATAAATCATCAAATACAGTCCTGAATGCTGAGGACCTGGGTATCTGTGTGGCACCCCCTCTCCCCTCACATCCAGCAGGTTTATGGGTGGACTCTGGGTGGACCCTGGGACAAGTTCTTTGACCGTCCCTAGCGGGGGAGGCTCTGAATGGCAACTAAGTTAGAGGTGTTTGTTTTTGTTTTCCTTCTCATGATCATTTCCAGGTTTACTTAGAAGTTGTTTGAAATTTGTTTTGTCTGGAGAAAGAAAATCTGGCTGAGGTGAAAATCCCTAAGCCAGCTCTAAGTCTCCCTGAAAGGAAAGGCTGAAGCATCATCAGCTGACAGGAATCCCTTCCGGGGCATCTCCTTGACCTTTCACCAAAGGTTGGACTCACCACCACATCCGAGGTCTCTTATTCCCCCAGCAGCGCTGTTCTAGGTTGACGCTATTTTGGGAATGCGGTTCTTCATTTCAGTGTGAATTTCTTCATCTTTCCGCACAAATTGAGTGAAATCCTTAGTGCATTTTTTTTTCTTAGATGGATGGAAGCTAAAAAGAATGGAAGGCCTCCAGCTGTTTGAGGCTCTGTCCTCAACGACAATCAAAATTCTCCATCTTTTCTGGTTCTTGGCACTTTCTGATTGAAATAAGATTCCAGCATTTATCTGCACCTGCAATTTTGACAAGAAAGGAAAATTTAAAAGACAAGTGAAAGAATTCTCTGAGGGAAGTCAATGAGTCGACAGTAGTCAGACGCCTCCAAATCTCTTTTTGCATTCCTCCGTCAATTAAGCTACAGTCACATATTGGAGAGCAGAACTTAAGTCTGTGAGTAGAAATACAAAAATGTATGTCGATCAGTAGCTGGAACCTTCCTCTGGAGCAAATATTACTTGGAGAGCAGCTGATGATCCATTTGGCATTGAAATGGAGAGGATTTTGAGTCAAAGAGGCCACTTTAAATTATAGATTTGAGTTTAGTTGAAGGTCAAACCTATCTTGCATGAATAAAATCTTCAGAGATTTTGGAATATACTCAGAAAATGCAGGCGATCTTGAGCACATAAGCATTTCCTTCAGGGGATAAAAGCAGTTTAATATTATTGCCCTTTGCATAATTATCGATCATATTAGCATAGGAGATACTGAGAAGGAAGGCAGAATAACAATCTGAGGAACACCTTGATTCTCAGCAGTTACAGCCAGGAGCTTTAACAGGAAGTTGCCTGGAGACCCGGGAAGATTGTGAAGGGAATTTGGTAGTGGCTGGTAATTTCATTTTGGGTCAACAGATGACAAAATGACCCACTGAGAGGGGAAGGATTATTTAGCTAATCCCATATGACATAATTAAGCTCCCATCTCCAGGAATTTGGGAATCATCTGTGGGGTCATGAGGGTGATTTGGTTATCTGGATGTGTGCTTAACCTGACTCATAGCTTCCTGGCAGCCACAATGAAGAGGGTAATGTAGTGAGTGTTAAACTTATTGTTTGAGAGGAAGAAATGTACTCAGCTCTCAAAGGAAACTGGGACACTCAAAAGGAAAATTCTAAACATTAAAAACATTTGGTTCACCATTGTATTATTCTTTCCAAAAGCTACTGATTCACATTGTAGATTAATGATTAGGATTTAGGAAAGTATAAATGCACTTCAGAGGTTGTCGAACCTGTTAATATGAATTAATTTCTTGTCCCAATTCCTCCCCCCAACACTAATCTAAAGCCTCTGTTTTTTTCCCCATGGCTTGCTGTGTTAATTGGATTACAGAGATAATCCCCGTCCCATAAAAAGTAATCTCTGCAGGTTTTGGAATCTACATTCTGCTGCATTTTGTAGGATTATCTCTCAAAGGTAACAGATTAGAAGCCTGGGTTGGTGCAAATAAACTGAAGTTCGGGCCATAATCCCTTTCAGTGAAGATGGGACTGGGGGAACTTTGGGTTTCTCATGAATGAACGAACACTGGATTGGCAGTCTGAACACCTGAGTCCTAACCTCAGTATTGCCACTAGTTACTAATGTGATTTATGGCACTATTTCTCTGAGACTCAGTTTCCTGTGCAAAATGAGGAGGTAGTATTAGATCAGCATTTCTCAAAGTGCAGTCTAAGAAAAACTTCAAAATGTTAATAGAGATTCCATGAATGAAGAATTGGAGATCCCTAAATTACATTTAGGGAAATCTATGTACCATCATCTCCCCCTAGAGAATCATGATGTCCATTAGCATATAACAGGCTCAGAGAGTCTTACAGCGGAGGTGTGCATATACCTACATATATGTATATATATCTGTGTGTGTGTGTGTGTGTGTGTGTGTGTGTGTGTATTTTCGGGCTCTGTTCCATTAAAATCCATAGTCTATCTTACATTTTAAATGGATCTTTTACCCATGCATAATTTCATAACTTCATGTGTTCATTTGGAAAATAATGGTTCACTGAGTTATGCAACTATTCCAATGGTCAACCCATTCCATCATACAATATCAAATATACAGTATTTTAATCTATTTTTTTTTTTTTGAGTCAGAGTCTCACTCTGTTGCTCAGGCTGGAGTGCAGTGGCACGATCATGACCATACAGCCTTGACCTGCCGGGCTCAGGCGATCCTTCTGCCTCAGCCTTCTAAGTAGCTGGAACTATAGGCTTGTGCCATCATGCCTGACTATTTTAAAAAATTTATTGTAGAGATGAGGTTTCGCCAAGTTGCCCAGGCTGGTCTTGAACTCCTGGGCTCAGGCAATCTTCTTGCCTCTGCCTCCCAAAGTGCTAGGTTTACAGGTGTGAGCTATCACACCCGGCCCAATATTTTAAGAATGACATTTGTTAATACATCACAAATCTTATCCAAAAAGTCTCTAAGTATTGGGAAGCTGTCAAGCTCACTGAGGCAGGTACAAGTTTTCCAAACTTCAAAATTTTATCTGAAAGTTTGAATTTTATCATTGGCAACAAATACTGTCAATTGTTTTCTTTGAAGCAACTGGCTCACTTAGTTATTTTAGAGAAAATTTCTGTCTCAAATCCTATTCTGAAGACCTACTATTTGTCAGTTATTCTTTCAAATAAAAATGATATTGCATGAAAAAAATTGCTGGTTCAGTTTATAACTCAACAATTGCACAAGTACTTTTGCTCAGGGTCCTTGTTCTAGAATGTGGCAGATATGCGCTATGTAGACTTCCCATTTTGTCCCACAGAATATTAACTCAAGGGTTGAGATGTAATAAAAATTGTAATTTTTACTGCTTCATCAAGGAAGTTCTTAGGGGACACCAGCTTTTTTCTTTTTTACTGCTACTATGAATAAAGAATTCCATGACCCTTGGTGCAGTTTGGGGCCACTGCCTTGATTCATGCTAAGTTCCCAGCAGTTTTGTCTCCTGTTGCTTTGGTATTGGTATCGTCACTGTGAAAAAGACAAATGATACCTTAGTATTATTATGAAATCAGCTTTGGCCTCTTACCTGCTCCTGAAAGAGTCTTAGGGACGCAGAGAACTCAGTCCACAGACTGTATTTTGGAAGTCCTGGCCAGCTTTAAGAGTCTAAGATGAGGACAAATAGAGATTCATTTACATTTCCAAATGGGTCTTTCTTCATGTGTGTTTTCAGGCAGTCATCTGGGCCTTTGGGTTCAGTTTGTGACCCTGGAACAAAGCAAAACAAAGCCCAGTGGTTAAGACTGTGAACTTTGGAACCCAAATGCCTGCGTTTGAGTCCTGACACCATCACTTCCTAGCTATGTAACCTCGGGCAAGTTATTTAACCTCTCAGTGCTTTGGTTTTCTCATCTCTAAAATGGGCACAATGAAAGTCTCTACTTCATAGGTTGTTTTGAGAATTAAGTGGGCTAATTACATATAAAGTGATTAGAGGAGGGCCTGACACATAGTCCTTCCGAAACATTACTTATTATAGTGATTACTGACCCATGGGAAGCCCTATCTCCCTGGCTTCATACAAGATGGGATCCCCAAAAATCCAGAATTTATTTATAAAAGATTGTGTATTTATTCTTACCTGTTTAAACTTCAGTCACCTTCAAAGTATTCTCCATTTGATGCAATCCACCTATAGATGCTTTTTCCACTCCTCAAAACAGTTTTTTGAACTTGTCAATTTTGATGGTGTGTGTGTGTGTGTGTGTGTGTGTGTGTGTGTGTGTGTTGGAGTCTCACTGTGTCGCCCAGACTAGAGTGCAGTGGCACGTTCCCGGCCACCGCAGCCTCTACCTGCTGGACTCCAGCGATCCTTCCTCCTCAGCCTTCCAAGTAGCCAGAACTACAGTCGTGTGCTTCCATGCCTGGCTAATTTTTTATTTATTGTAGAGACGAGGTCTCGCCAAGTTGCCCAGTTGGGTCTCGAACCCGCAGGATCAGGCAATCCACTCACTTCGGCCTCCCAAAGTGCAGGGATTACAGGCTGAGCCACCGAGTCTGGCCAGTTTTGATGCCTTTTAATGCTTCTGTTTTTGTTTTACCTCTTCCATATCAGCAAAATGTTTCCATTTGAGGACTTTTTTTCACCTGGGAAAACAAAAAAAAGTAGCTGGGGGCAAGATGGAGTGAATAGGGAGGGTGGGGCATGGGGATCATGCTGCTTTTGGACAAAGACTGCTGAACACTCAGTGTGGTGTGGGTAAGTGTGCTCGTAGATTACCCATCACGAAATGGGAAAACATGTTGAAAGAATCGCCAAAAAATTCACTGAAGTCTCACGCAGCCTGTCACAACAATGCTAGCTGGTACATTGATGCCGACAGGTTCCTAGAATACTTACCTGGGGGAAGACTGTACTACTGAGGGCCCTCCCTCCAAAAGAGAATTCTGGATTTTTTGGGTCTCCCCTCGTGAAAGTATAAATGGAGACTGGTCACCTCCATCCTGAGAACTGCTGGGGCCTCACAGGGACTGGTGGTCAGTTGTTTCTGCAGCATCTTTCTGTGATTATAGTCATCCCATTCTTTTGTGTCTGAACCAGCTTGGAGCTAGGAATTTCTGTTTCCTACATTCAGAAGAGCCTTGACAAGATGCGAGCCCATCTTGTGTTATAAAAATGTAGCTGGCAGATCTGTCATGTTAGTTTACAGGGAACCCCTCTATCCTTGTCCAGTGCAGAAGAGATGGTTGAAACAAAGCCCAGAGTTTCTTGTCTCTTGTTAACACTTTGTGGTTTGACTTCTGATCAATGAGGGCTACAAGAACCACTGATCTCTCTGGTGAACACTTGGTAGCTGACCATCTAGTTAGGAGCTTCCTTGTGATTGCCAAAGAAAAGCATTAGAATTGATTTCCATATTCAGAAACATTTGCAGAACTATTTCCCACAGTCTGCTTCCAATATCCCAAGTCCATATTTGAAGATAGTGGTTGCTTCCTCAAGTTTTTATTCTTCCCATTGGTTTTTCCCTCTTCTATACATAACTGTAACTACACCTGGGTGGCCTTGAGATACTCTGTTGTTTTGTTTTTGGTTTTTTTTGAGTCAGTCTTATTCCATCACCCAGGCTGGAGTACAGCAGCACACTAATGGCCACTGTGGCCTAGACCTACTGGGCTCAAGCAATCCTTCCAAGTAGCTGGAACTACAGGCGTGCACCACCATGCCTGGTTAGAGATGCTCTTAACAAGTTATCATTGCACATAAGATATACAATGCCTTAATCCCAGCTTTCAGGTATGGAGAAAAATGAAACACCTACACATATTGTTTATAAAATCAATTCAGTAAAAAAAAAAACTTGCATTTTAGAACCAAGGATATACAGGGTAAGAGAGAGGAGACCGACTGCCTTAATATGTTAGTACCATTGATACATATAAGAAAAGCGTGTACATCTGATAAGTGGTTTGCATCTAGAGCAGATAAAGAACTGCCACAACTTGATAATAGGAAGACAAATAACCCAGTTAAAAATGATCTGAATAGGCCAGGGGCGGTGGCTCACGCAATCCCAGCACTTTGGAAGGCAGAGGCAGGGGTTTGAGATCAGCCTAGACAACTTGGTAAGATCTCATCTCCACAATAAATCAAAAATTAGCCGGGTGTGGTGTGCATGCCTGTAGTTTTGGCTACTTGGAAGGCTGAGGTGGAAGGATTGCCTGAGCCCAGCAGGTTGAGGCTGCCGTAGCTGTGAGCATGCCATTGCATTCCAGCCTGGGCAACAGAATGAGACTTCGACTCAAAAACAAATAAAAACCGGAATGGACATTTCTCCAAAGAAGATATTCGAATGGCCAATAAGTACACGAAAAGATGCTCAACATCAGGGAAATGTTAATCAAAATCACAAATAGCACTTTATACCCAGCATGGTTATAATAAAAAAATCGGATAATGACAAGTGTTGGTGTAGATGTGGAGAAGTCAGAACCCTGATACATTGCTGAATATTAAATGGTGCAACTACTTTGGAAAACAGTTTGGCAGTTCCTGAAGAAGTTAAACATAAAGTCACCCTATGACCCAGCAGTTTTATTCCTAGGCATATGTCCACACAAAAACTTGTGCACAAATGTGCGTAGTGGTGTTGTTCATAATAGCCGAAAGCTAAAGGTGGAAACAACACAAATGTCTATCAGCTGACGAATGGATAAACAAAATGTAGTGTATCTTTATTTTTATTTATTTGTTTGTTTATTTGAGTCTGAGTCTCACTCTCTTGCCCAGGCTAGAGTATAGTAGTACAATCATGGCTCACTGCAGCCTTGATCTCTGGGCTCAGGAGATCCTTCCACCTCAGCCACTCAAGTAGCTGGGACTGTAGGCACATACGACCATGCCCAGCTAATTTTTAAAAATTTCTGTAGAGACAACTTCTCACTGTGTTGCCCAGGCTGATCTCAAATTCCTGAGCTCAGGCAGTCATCTTGCCTTGACCTCTCAAAGTGCTGGGATTACAGGCATGAGCCACCATGCCTGGCCAAAAATATGGTATATGTCTATAATGGGATATTATTTGGCCATAGAAAGGAATGAAGTACTGATTCATGTTACATGGATGAACCTTGAAAATACTGCATTAAGTGAAAGAAGCCAGTCACGGAGACCATATGTTATTTGAGTGCCTTTATATGAAATGTCCAGAATAGGCAAATACATAGGGACAGAAAGTAGATTATTGGTTGTTTAGAGCTAGAGGAGGGGTGGATGAGAGGGTTGGCCATGATAATTAAAGTACACGGTTTGTTCATAAGGTGATAGAAATGTCCTAAAATTCACTGTTGGTGATGGTTGCACAGTTGTGCAAATATACTGAAGATATCGAATTGTACATTTAAATGGGTGAATTTTATGGTATTTAAATTATATCTCCATAGAGCTGTTACAAAAAAAAAAGGAATGTGTAAATAGTAAAGGAGATCATCATAGATTAATGAGTTCAGAAAACCTGGCCAATTGGTGTCTGTAGAGAAGGGAGGGGGTGAGACTTTTTCTTCCTTGAGAATAATTATCTGTTGAGGACAAAATAAAGCTCAAGACCTGCCACCTCCTTAGACTTTGCTTCTATTGCACCAAGAAACCTTCGGATTATTAGTTTATCATGACACAGGAAGAGGGTAGAGCTTGGTTTGGGAAAGTGGAACTTCCTGGTTTTTGGAAAGGAATGACCGTGTAAAGAGAATAAATGGGTACTGTGATTTATAGTTCAGTTTCTTGTGAATTTAGTTAGCTGGAGTTGACCAGTCTGCACATCTCTGGGTTTGTTGATCGAGACCATTTTCAGATACTGCAAAGTTGAGGGTCTGGTGTTGGACAGTGATATATTATTCATCAAGACTAGTCTAAGCCCCAAGGTCTCTTGAAGGCCCAGCAGCTGACTTTCCCTGGACAAGACCCATGACCTTTGTGCTTACCCGTCTTTCTAACTACAGCCAATGTGGCATCATGATACATGCGCTGACATTGATCTTCAGTAGCCCGTGCAAGAAGCCTGCCAGTTCTGTGGCCCAACCATCTGGTTTTTAAGCGAGACCCTTAATTGCTATTGACGAATCTGACATTCTCAGTATGGGCCTGTGGTCATTTATTTGGCCGCCTTGACTCAGGAAGGTGAAAAATGCACTCAGAAATGGAATGGTGTTTGACCCTGCTGGGAGACTCAGTGGCCTAGAACTTGTTACTAAGGCGATTTTGTGCTTCTCTCTCCTGCTCTGTGGCCTGCTTCTTCAGCTGCTGAGAGGATGGAGTGGTGGTGCAGGAAGGCAGGTCCTTCAAGGCCAGCAATGAA
This sequence comes from Carlito syrichta, assembly GCF_000164805.1. Taxonomy (NCBI): domain Eukaryota; kingdom Metazoa; phylum Chordata; class Mammalia; order Primates; family Tarsiidae; genus Carlito; species Carlito syrichta. Next base: position 113,280 of record NW_007249347.1, on the reverse strand, counting down.
GGGGAAGTTGAGTGAACCATCCAGGAGTGGGCGGTTCATGGGACTGAGAAAGTCGAAAGGCGTGTTTCATTAATACAACAAATACTTACTGAGTTCCAGGGTAGGCAGTACTAGAGAGTGAGCAGGATGAACCAGCCACTGCCTCCAAAGAGTTTATATTCTGAAATACTGGTTAGGTGACCATATGCATGAATCTGCTGATGCTGATTAGGACAACTAACTGGTTGAATAGTGAGACACATAGTCATGGATGCTAAATATTTATGTCAGGGCACTTCCAGAAAGTTCAGAAGGTATGGATCTGGGGAGGGTGGGAAGGTCACAGATAAAAACATGTGTGCTCTGATGCTGAGTATACACAGACAGGGCAGGCTTGAGCTGCAGATTTCTGCAGGGGTAAGATTTGCATACCCTCTTGCATATGCATATCACACATTGACTGCACCTTTCTCCCTCCTTCTCTAATACCCATCTCATGGTGGCCTAAAAAGACCCCATGTTTTGGGGACACTGTAATAATCACCTTATTTGCTAGAGTGTCTAATGGGCATTACATTGAAAAGAAGACATAGCTTGATTTTGAAGGGAAGACCTAGGGCAGTGACCTCAGGCCTGTCAGGGGCGAAGAGACAAGAGTTAGAAGGAAGGTAAATGAGCAGAAAATTTGGGGACAGAAGGTGAGGGGCAAGGGAGAATCCCAGTGAGAGGAGAAGCTGGAAACTGGTCAGAGGTTTAGCAACAAAGGGCAGAGGGGCCTTGACGGGAATCTTTGCTAGCAGAAGACTCTGCTGCTTGATGGATGGGGTCTGTCGGGCATTATTCTATTTCCATTTCACCAGATTCTGTTGTTGTTTACACTTTAAAATATTATGAGGTACAGCAGAGAGAGAGAAATGGTATGAAATGCAGCAGAAGTTTGACAGTAACAAATATAACTAGGTGGCAGAATGAAAACAAGAAGATAAGAATAGATTAGGATATTAAGAAAAACAAGGTATTTCTTTTAAAAAATAGAGGAAGGGAAACAGAAGTCAAAGAGGAATTTAAAGAAGATGAAATTTACTACGGAACTGGGAATTGGAAGCTGGCATAAGAAAACAATTACTATTCACAGGGGGCAGGTGTAAGTTTTGGGGTCCTGAAACTTCACCAGTTTTGAGAGGAGGCCTTATAAGAGAAAGACTACAAAATGAGAACTAAGCCCTGGGAGGAGCCTCAGCTGCAAGAATGACTTTCTTTTTTTTAATACCCCAGTACAATAGTATACTTATGACTGATTAGTCCTTTTTTTTTGGTAGGGGTCTCACTCTGTTACCCAGGCTGGAGTGCAGTGGCAGATCATGGCTTACCACAGCCACAACTTTCTGGGCTTGCATGTTCCTTCTGCCTCATCCTTCCGAGTAGCTGGGACTACAGGCATGTGCCACCAACTCGCTAATTTTTTAATTTATTGTAGGGTCGAGGTCTTGCTATGTTGTCCAGGCTGTAGCTGTGAGAGTTTTTCAGCAAATCTTCCTATAATTATTTGGCGGGAGTCGTGGATGCACGTAGGCCCACCTTGCCACTCCAAAGCGTGCTCATACTGTCTCCAGAATCCTTTATGCAAGGGCCTTGTTTGCTTCACCAGCAACTCGTCCCCTGGGCACAGGTGTGGCTACTTAGTGGGCACATGAGATCCTCTATGGGCAGCCTGATGCCCCCACTTCCCCTTTGCTCATGGGTTGCCAACCCCACATTACCACATCCCCTGAGACTCCAGCAATACTGAATACTCATGCTGTTGCTTCTGTCTGCAACTCTCACCCGACTCACACCCTCTACATCCTCTTTCTCCTCATCCTTTCAGAGCCTCCAATGTCCCTTATCCAGAGTTGGGTCACCTGCTGGGGTGCTCTCATAGCACTGGTTGCATGCTTTTATTCTTTTTTAGGACTTTGCACAGTACAATACAGTAGATATTGGATTTACCTCTTAGTCTCTGCTGCCTGGATCCCCAAACCACGTAGGCCAGTTAAGACATGGGTTCTACAGCAGACAGCCTGTATTTAAATTCTTGAGCAAGTAGCCTAAGTTCTTAGATGCTTCCTTACTTATAAAAGAGGAATAAACTGGGTGTGGTGGTGTACGCCTGTAGTCCTAACTATTTGGGAGGAGGGGCGGGAGGATCGCTTGAGGTTAGAAGTTCGAGGCTACAGTGAGCCATGATTGTATCACTGCACTCTAGCCTGGTCAACAGAGTGAGACTTGGTTTCTAAAAAAAATAAAAAATATTTGATAAAAAGCGATGGGGGTATAACGATAGTGCTTAACTCATAGAATTGTTGCCAGGGTCCAATGAGATAATCCATGTAAATTGATGAGCCTGTTCTGTGGTGCTAACCCCTGTAGCTATGGAGAATGGGAATTACTGAATTGATTCTTGTATCCCCTATGCCTAGTACAGCACCTGTTATTTAGAAGGCACCATTGAATTGAGGCAAAACACATACTTTGGATGAACCTGGGTGACAGCCTGTTTAAATGACTGAGAAATGAAAATTATAAAATGCTGCCCCCACAAATGAAAATAGCTATTTTTCTTGATTTTAAGAAAAGGGCATGCTAGAATGTAAAAATATAAGAATAAAGTGAAACTACCAATAGGTAGCATGACCATATAATTTACTATATAGACAAGAACACTTTAGACAGTGAACCAGAGTGCTCTTAAAATTAGACTGTCTCTGGCAAGCCAGGATATATCGTCACCCCACCTATAAGTTCTGCTCCCCAGACATGGCCACAGTTAGCATTTTTGTTCATAACCATCTAGTCTTTTTTTCCTTATTCTTATTCTGTAAATAATTATTTTCTAATCTGCTTTCCTTTTAACAGTATGTCACTAAATCCTTTCATGCCAATAAATATAGATCATCATTATTATTATTGTTATTGAGTCGGGATTTCATTCTGTTGCTGAGACTGGAGTGTAGTGCCATGACCACAGCTCACCACAGCATCAACCTTCTAGGCTCAAGCAGTCCTCCCATCTCAGCCTCCCGAGTAGCTGGGACTACAGGTGTGCACCACCATGCCTGGCTAATTTTTTGATTTTTTTTATAGAGGCAGATCTCACTATGTTTCCTATGCTAGTCTCAGACTCTTGGGTTCAAGCAATCTTTCCGCCTCAGCCTCCCAAAGTGCTGGGATTACAGGCATGAGCCACTGCGCCCAGCCTTATTATTTTAATGACTGCATGCTACTTTATTCTGATATACCTTAAACTTTATTTAACTGATCCTGTGTTAATGGATATTTAGATTGTTTCCATTTTTTGAGACTGACAAAATATTTATAAAGAAGCTTCTAGTTGCTGGCTATCGCTTTGTGGGTCTGAATTTTGCAGGGATGATATTCAGGTGGCCAATTATTTTCTCCAAGGTGCTTTACCCTCCATGATGGCTGTGTCTGTCACCTCCAGGGGCTTAGTTACCGTTTTGTGGACCGGCTAGTTATTCTCCCTATGGGCATATGCAGAGAGAAGTTAGTGTGTCCTCCTTCTCAATTAAATGTTATTTTTTAAAGATCCACTTTATTAAAACAACTAAGCAGAAACAGTAACTAATATAACTGATAATTGTATTTAAATAGGTGACATATGATTTCAGGTAAAGAACCATGAATGCTGATGTTTATTAGGTACCGTTCTTACTGACCCTTAATTTTATTGCTGCTTGAGTAAAGTGTTTCGTTCATTCATTCATAAGTTCATTCATTTCAAAACCACTAATCACATACTTGGGCTGGTCATAGAGAAAATCTCTTCAATTTAATCAAGTATAGTAAAACTTCATTTATGCAGATTCCGCTGGTTCATTAAAGAACTTTTCCTGTCCTCATGCTCCGTGTCATTCATTCACCTATCTCCCTTGTCATCTGATTAGGGACCATAATTTAATTGAGAATGCCGGCTACTATTTCTGCCATTGATTGTATCCTGTGTGGAACTCTGAAGCATGTTAGGCCCTTGATATCCTTGAGGGATACTGCCAAGAGAAATTTGCGATCTCCAAATTTGGGAACTCTATAACAGCACTTCTCAGAGAGTGGGGTGTAGATGAAGACAAGTAGAGAAAAACAAAGCTGTGCTGACCTACACCTGCTGGGCTGTCCAGCAAGGAGTTGAGCGGGTCCCAGCACATGGGAAGTTTAGGAGCTCTAGATGGGATGAGGATTTCACAGTTGTTTCGAAGCAGGGTAATGAGCCAGGACTTGAGAGCATATTGGTAGAAAGACAAAGAGAGCTTGAAGCTGAAAAGGAAGAGATGTGTGAGGAGTATTTGAGGGAAAAGGCCAAAGATGATCAAGCTAAACAAACAGGCCTACAGTAGGCCCTGCCTTAAAATTGGTATGATGTGGTCGGGAATGGTGGCTCACACCTGTAAGCCCAACACTTTGGCAGGAGGATTGCTTGAGTCCAGGAGGGCTTTGGTGAGCCATGATTGCTCCACTGTACTCCAGCCTGGGCGATAGAGTGACATCCTGCCTCAAAAAAAAAATGCTGTGATATGATGAAGTCTCAGGATGGCTGTATTAGTTTCTATTGCTTGTGTAACAAATTACCATGAACTTTGTGGCTTAAAAGAATGCTCATTTCTTGTCTCACACTTTCTGTAGGTCAGAAGTCTGGGCACAGCAAATTAGATTCTCTGCTCAGGGTCTTTGACAAAGTTGAAATCAAGGTGTGGATGGGGTTGCATTCTCAGCTGAAGCTTGGCGTTCCTTTCCATGCATATTCAACTTGTTAGTCAATTCAGCGCCTTTAGGACGGACCCTGTTTTCTTGCTGGTTATTGGCAGGGGTGGTTCTCAGCTCCTAAGGCTGCTCTCAGGTCTAGCCACATGGCCCCCTCCACTGGCAGGTCATCACATGGCCATTTGCTTTTAATCAGGCCAGCAAGGAGAGTGCTGGTCGCTGCTTCTTGTCTCATTTAAGGGTTTACCTGACGAAGTCAGGCCCACCAAGATAATCTCTCTTTTGATTAACTCACAAAGTTAGAGTCATCTGATTAGGGACCATAATTACATTTGCAAAATCCCTTGTGCCGTATACAGTAGTATAATCATGGGAATGCGATCCCCTCATATTCATAGGTCTAGCCTGCACTCAAGGGGAGGGTGTTAAACAGGACATGGAGCAGGGTACAGTGGCTCATGCTTGTAATCCCAGCACTTTGGGAGGCCAAGGTGAGTGGATTGCCTGAGCCCGCAGGTTTGAGACCAGCCAGGCAACTTGGCAAGACCTCATCTCTACAATAAATAAAAAATTAGCCAGGCATGGTAGCGTGCATCTGTAGTTCCAGCTACTTGGAAGGCTGAGGCGGAAGGATTGCCGGAGCCCAGTGGGTCGACACTGGGGTGGCCATGAGTGTGACACTGCACTCCAGCCTAGGTGACAGAGGGAGACTCCAACTCAGAAAAAAAAAATTAAATTTAAAAATAAGTAAGTAAACAGGACATGTACACCCGGGGATGGAAATATTGGAGGACATCTTAGAATTCTGCCTATCACAATGAGCTAAACCAAAACAACTAGAAAAAGCATTTTAGTTGTGACCTTAAAGTCACTTGGGTTCTTGAATGGGAATGTGGTAAACACAATGCTTACTGGTGCAACCACAGTTACACATTTTTGAACAGCAGAAGGACAATCTCTAGGAACCATGTCGCTGGGCCATCCCTTGGCTGAAGTTCCAGGTTGTGGGAGCAACTAAAAAGAGAGAGCATGGCAAGGTTCAAGTGGAAACAGCATTCCAGTTCTTTCTGCTGGGCCCCAGTGAGCTCATTTTCTAAGTCTACCAGTTTTGTCCTGAGGGACCACTCAGATGAAAGACTGCTAGCAATTCCCAAGTCTCCTAAGAGAAGGTGTTCCGAGAGTGTGCTCCTAGCAGAGGATGGTCAGGATGGCGTGTGGTTTCTGGGGCCACACAGGTGTGTGTAGGAGTAGGGGGGGATGAGGCAAAAGCTACATTTAACCTTTAAGACCCCAGATAGGAGTGTCCACATTAACATTCATGTTCACTTTTTTTTTTTTGAGTTGGGGTCTCACTCGGTCGTCCAGACTGGACTGCAGTGGCCACTCCCGGCCACCGCAGCCTCGACCTGCTGGGCTCCGGT
>NW_007249347.1:104071-107045 GCF_000164805.1 Carlito syrichta | reverse complement strand
CCCCCCAGCCTCCCAAAGGCGCAGGATTACAGGCTGAGCCACTGAGACCAGCTCACTTTTTTTTTTTTTAGGGTCTCACTCTGTTGCCCAGGCTGGAGTGCAGTGACACGATCACGGCTTACCACAACGTCAACCTCCTGGGTTCAGGCGATCATTCTACCTTAGCCTCCAAGCGTGCACCACCACTTTTGGCTAATTTTTTTTTTTATTTTCTGTAGAGATGTGGTCTCGCTATGTTGCCTAGGCTGGTCTCGAACTCCTGGACTCAAGCACTTTGCCCACTTCGGCCTCCCAAGTGTTGGGATTACAGGCATGAGCCACCATGTCCAGTCCACATTCCCTCTTAATGGTTAGACATTCAAGGTGTTGTGTATGAGAGGGCAGCTGGTAAGGGAGGTTCTATCCTGGACCTGCTCTCACCCCCAGGGGTTCTTGTGGATGGGTTAATGAAGCATCATGGTGAAAGCCTCATTAGTCACAGTCTTCCACGGACATTTCTCCCTCACTAATCTCAAGCTGTAAAGTGCTCCCTTACAACAAATGTCAATATCCTTCAGCATTAAAAATGAAGGGAGGGAGAAGTGTGGGATGTTGAGGTTCTTGGGTCCTGAAGAGATGCTCTGCTCAGTCAGACTCTAGCAGGGGAGGCGAGTCGGGAGGGAGCAGGAGTCCTCATAGTCATGGGAAACGACAGTATAAAGCTGGATAGAGATACCTGGGCTTTGGGTTAAGCACATTTCAGGTCCCAGCCTCAGAAACTCCCGCTTCTGGGGGCCACTGTCTTATGCTATAAATTGCTATAGGTTGAATGGGTTAAACCCACATTTGCAAAGCTGGTGGAGAGACTTCCATTTGGAACTACCAAAGACTGTCAGCATCAGGGAAAGGTCTTGTTGGAACCAAAAAGGCAGCAAAACTCTGAAACACCGGAGTCTTCAGGAACTTAAACCACCAGCACCTGGAACTTACAAAACAGCGGAGGCGTGGAGACCCCAGGTGGGGAGACGGCCTCTGAGTTTTGTGAAGGCCCTAATGCTGGGCAGGTGGCTAGGCTCACTCATTAGTGATGTGTAGAAAGGCCCGGCATCCTCCCTGCTGGGCTCAAGGCTTAAGGAAATGCCTCAGGAGGGTGACAGCTTGCCCAGCTCATGGCCTTCAGAGTCACTAATGAAGAGTGCTACATTATTGGTGAGCATTGAGGGTCAACTGTTTCCTCTGCTGAAAAGTTAGAAGGAGGAAGGCATCCAGCTCTAAGTCTGCCGTCTAATGCCCTCCTATCTGCAGGAACTAGTCCAAGTAATTTATGTAGGTATAGTTAGCCTCTCCCCCCCCCAACTTTTTTTTTTATAACAGATGGAGAAGTTAAAGCATAGAGAGGGCCATTATTTCAGGCCACATGAATAATAAGGGGGAGAACTGGAATTTGAACCAAGTCAGGGTAAGGTCAGAGTCCTTGGCTCAGGAGCCAGGGTATTCTGGCCTCCTGCTGTGCGATGTGGCCTTACACAACCAGAATACAGCACGAACAGAACTCTGCACTCTTTCTGTGCACACAATACCCACAAGAATGTCTAGTGCATAGAGGCCAGTAGAGGGGGATGTGGGGTGCCGGGGAGGCAATGATGGGCCTAAGGAGGTTTCCTTCTCTCCACTGCACTCTGCTTGCAGGATTACTGATGGCGGCGTGACAGAAATGCCACTTTCCACTTCAGAGCGATTGGTACTCACAGCGCCAGATGGCCGTCCTCAGGGTTCACCGCAGCTGAACATAAATATAAAACTCACCATTTCTTGGGGGGAGACGACGATGCCCAGGTGTGTGGTTCCAGAGCAATTTTGCCTTGAGTAAATCAGTAGGTCCATATTAAAGACACGTGTTAATTTATTGCAGCAAGATTTTATATCTTTGTCAGTCATTAGCAAAATTTCGTACCAGAAATTCTTTCCTCTTTAATCTTAGTGGGATTGGCACTACCCATAACTCGACTATTAAGACAAGAATATCTTGCAGATAGGGAGGTCGTTAATCTAAAGGGTTTTTGCAGTGTGAAATGCAAATGCTCAGTGACAGGTATGCCAGGATCCCCCAAAGCCTTCTTAATCTGCCATAAAGGGATCCAAGGAAAGGTTTGATTATTTTGTTAACAAATAAGAAGCCCTCGTGCAGCTCAGCAATCTTTGCAGCTCCAATTCCCTTCCCGTTAGTTCGGATAAACTTTCCAGCCCCTGGAGGGTCAGTTCATCGGGCATCAGCTTTCCCTCTGTGTTCCCAATGACAGGTCTGGGATTTGGGGTCTCCATTCACAGATGGCTAGGGAGAGCCAAGATGCTATCTCTCTGCAGTGTTGCTTTGTGGGCTTTTGTGACCATCTCTTTCTCATGGACTCCTCTCCCTCTCGGGGGCACACCTGAATGTTTCCATATACATAAAGGTGTCAGTAGAGCTTTGCTCCCTCTAAACACTCTGGGGGAGGGGGGAGGTCCTTTAATGGTTCTCCCAGCTTCTGGTGGCTTCTGGTTTTCCTTGGCTTGTATCCTTGGTGTCATTGGTCAATTCTGAGAGACACGCAATGTCGATGCCTCAGTCATCCTTACAACAAGCCAAGAGTTAGGAGGCTCCAGTTCTAAGCCAGCTTTGCCATAGTAGTCATGTGACTTTGAGTAAGTCACCTCTATTGCCCCAGTTTCCCTAATTGGGACTAATGATTGCCAAAGTTCTTTCAGCTTTGTTTTACTTTTTTTATTTTTTGAGTCAAGGTCTCACTCTGTTGCCCAACCTGGAGTGCAGTGACACAATCACAGCACACTGCAGCCTTGACCTCCTGGGCTTAGGTGATCCTTCCTCTTCAGCCTCCCGAGTGGCTGGAACTACAGCACCACCACACGGGCTAATTTTTTAATTTTCATTTTTTAAAATTTATTTTTATTTTTTTGAGTTGGAGTCTCACTCTGTCGCCCAGACTGGAGTGCAGTG
>NW_007249347.1:84881-104006 GCF_000164805.1 Carlito syrichta | reverse complement strand
TCTCGCTGCCCAGGCGGATCTCGAACCCGTGGGCTCAGGCAATTCACTCACCTCAGCCTCCCAAAGGCGCGGGATTACAGGCTGAGCCACCGAGCCCGGCTAATTTTTATTTTTTTGTAGCAATGAGGTATTGCCATGTTGCCCAGGTTGGTCTCCAACTGGGCTCAAACAATCCTCCCACCTTAGTCTCCCAAAGTGCTGGGAGCCATTGTGAGCCACCATGTCTGGCTTCCTTTCATTTTTAAATGCTATATAATTCTGAAGCTTCTGCTTTGCAACGTGCCAGTCTAGAGGCTCTTAGTGAAGAGTCTCATAATTTCCTTACTTTATTCAGTATATTGTGCCTCCTGATGTTTGTTATGCTAGTCCAGACAATGTTTGTTATGCTAGTCCAGACAATGATGTAGTAGAGAGTAAGTGTTCAAAGGGTCAGCTCTGGTGTTGGACTTCCTACTTAACATCCTGGCTCTGAGTGACCTTGGGCAGACTTTGTAACCTATCTATGCCCTAGTTCTCTCATCTAAAAGTGGGCATGGTAGTCATAGCACTAACCTCATAGAACATTTGTGAGAGTTAAATAAACTGACGTACACAAAATGCTTAACACAATTCTTAGTATGTACCAAATGCTAACTGTTAGCTATATTAGGACTTTTATTATTTTCTGTAACTGGGAAAAACTAGGGGCCTCCAATTTCTATAACAAGTTTAACCAGCAAGCCACTCCCCAACGCCCCCCCCAAATAGTTTTTATTTAGAAGCTGGTGTAGTAAAGTGGAGAATCCCTACTCCCCCTACACGCCAAAGTTTTACAAGGGTGTTCCCTTTCCTGGGGAGGATGAAGATGAGGACAGGAACTCTTTTGGCCTTCCTGGGGCTAGCCCATGATCTCCCTTCCTGCCTATCTGGAAGCCATAGATGCACCCCATCCCCCCAGCACTCCTTTACCCCTCTCACCCTAGTGCCCTGAGTGTGCTGCCTGCTCTCCAAACCTGTGGAACACTTGTGGAGCCTCCCATGGTCTTGTGGCAGTGAAGGATCTTTGTGTCTTTCTTCCCCCTCCTCCATTTTCTCTCCCTCCTCTTTGGCTTTTTCATTCTTTTTTTTCCTCCCCGGGGAGGCCCCGCTAGTTCCTCTTTCCATCTTCTTCTCCTCATCTTGAGTTCTCTAAGGACTCATCCACAGTGGTCTCAGCTTAGTGCCTTGCAAAGAAAATTCTGTCCCTCTGCACCTTTCAGGAAAACTGTCAGCCCAAAAAGTTTAGGGGAAAAGAAAAAATTCATTATCTTTAATGGGATTTCTTTACCAGCCCCGGCCAGGAGGGACCTCAGTTCCCAGGAAATCTAAATTAATAAGTGCCCTACCATGGGGTGTGGAGGGGAGGCGGGGAGGCCAGCCAAACTGAGGTATAATTTCTTTTTAAGCTTTGCAGTGAAGAGTGAGAGTCTTAACAGAAAACCTAAAAGACTGTCTAGCTAGGACAAAAGAATTTCAAGCATCCCTGAGAACCCCAGGACTATTTGGAATCCATTTTGAGCAAAGTGGAAATATTTGGATGAGTGAAACGGCTCTCTTTTAATTGGCATCTGGTTGATCAGGGACCGCTATCTACGACCATGAGAGAGCTGTCAGGAAAATCAGCGTATAGAACATTTCACTAACAAATTCCTAATTTCATCTGCGCCAGCCACAAAACTTATTGTACTCATTTTGGCTCTCGAATGAAGGAGCAACTGGCGGATACCTCTGGGGTCTCAGAAGAAGATTTAGAGAGGTTTGTTAGTCTATTAGAAAGCAGAGGGAGCGACTCTTCCCTTCAGCTGTAAACTCTGGAGAAGTCTATTAGAAACTCTCCGTGTAGAGCTCGCATCTCTTTCCCCTTTGATTCAATCACCCCGAGTCATTAGGCTGGTTGAACGCCACTTTAGACTGTGCACCATAAATAATTAAAACGTAGACGCATGTGCGGTCACCTGATGCAGCCCCCAGGGGGAGTGGTGATGCAGAGGATGTCTAACTTTGTGCCGAGCTTTTTGCTGGTGGCCGGGATTGGAAAACTGTCTCTCTAGTCCCAGCCTGGTCCTCTAAGCTTTACAACAGCACCATCCTGGCGTTTGCTGTGCCCCACGAACTCTTCAGAGCTACTCCTGACGTTAGAACCTGTCCTCCTCGGCCAGCTCTTCCTGATGTTACATTTCAAGACCATATGCTGCATGCGACAGATGACCTTCTCCAAAAAAGGCCGCATGTTAATTTCGCAGGGCTGCCACAACAGATGTCCACAGACTTGGTGGCATAGAACAACAGAAATGTGTTCTCTCCAAGTTCTGGAGGTCGGAAGTCAAATTAAGATGTCAGAGCTGTGCTCCCTCTGAAGGATCGGATGGGGGAGGGATTCCTTTTGTGCCTCCTTCAGCTTCCTTTTGGCTTTTCTTGGCTTGTGGCAGCCTAACTCCAATCTTGACCTCTGTCTTCCCATGGCCTTCTTCCCTGCAGGTCTTTGTGTCTGCTTGTCAAATCCTCTTTGTATAAGGATACAAGTTATTGAATTGAGGGCTTATCCTAATGCAGTATGCTCTCATCTCAACAACAATAATAATTATTATTATTAATGCATTTGCAAAAAACTCTTTTTCCCCCCCAAATAACCTCACATTTGAGGTCTCCAGTATACATGAATTTTTTTTTGGAGGTGGGGAGGAGAACAATTCAACCCATTACAGGCCACAGTAGACTTTCCTATACTGTGTGTCCTTTACAACACTGATGTTCTCTGATGAAGAGGTAAAGCCTTTGCCTCTTTTCCTTGAACTGGGTAGTTCTTGGTGGCCACTTCTACTAACAGCATATGATGGGAGTGATGCTATGTGACTTCTGAAGCTAGGTCACAAAGGACATACAGCTTCTGCCTGCCTGTCTTGTAATGCTTGTTCTTAGATTGCAGCTGCAATACTATGAGGAAGCCAGGCACATAGAGATGACCATGTGCAGAGAAGCTGAGGGCCACCACTCCTCACCCAGCTGAGCTCCCAGCAATGGCCGGCACCAAGGGGCCAGCCATGTCCCAGAAGAGGACCCTCCAGCTCCTGTTAGTTGTCCCAGCTGATACTGTGTGAAGCACAGATGAGTCTTCTCCCATCAGCCCTACCAAATATATTTAGAGATAGGGTCTCGCTCTGTTGCCCCGGCTGAAGTGCAGTGGCACGATCGTAACTCACTGTAACCATGAACTCTCGGACTAGCGATCCTCTTGCCTCATTCTCCTGAGTAGCTGGGACTACAGGCACACACCATCACACCCGGTTAATTTATTTTTTATTTATTTTTTGTAGCAACAAGGTCTATGCTATGTTGCTCAGGCTGATCTCGAAGTTCTGGCCTCAAGAGATCTTCCCATCTTGGCCTCCCAAAGTAGGGATTATAGGATGAGCCACTGCACCTGGTATCAACTTGCATATTTATAAGCAAAATAGTGATTGTTGTTTTAAGTCACTGTGTTTTGGAGTGATGTTTTATATAGCCTTAGATGTTCCTGGAACATAGAGCCCCAAACCACAGGGCACTGTTACTCCTCTCTCCTCAGGCCCCTCTTTTCTATCTCTAACTAGTTAGCCCATGAATCTCCTTCCTTCTTCCTGCCCGACCTAACTGGGTCACTCTGGGGTTGTATCATTAGCATCTCAACTGGCTTCTAGACTTTGGTTCCTCCCTTCCTCCGTCCTACCAAATGATATCTCTAGCATACTTTGGTCTTGCCACTATCCTGCTCAAAATTCATTGCTGCCTCTCCGTTACTTAGATAATTTTTCCCATATTCCTTAACTGAGAGTCAAGACTTCTGTAATCTGGACTCAGTTTACCTTTTTTTATGTTATCTTCTCTATAAAGATTCTGTACATCCAACAAACTAGATCATTCACTCTTCTGAACCTACCTTGAGCTCAGTTTTCTGCTTTGGTAACTTTGTTTACCTTTTCAATATGTAATGATGTTTCTTGATCACCTCTTCTTGCCATGCAATGTGCAGAAAACTGGAGACTGCTGGAGCATCTTCTCACTTCATCTAGCTGAAATTCACCACATTTGACAAAGCTCAGCTCCAAACCACACTTCTTCCACAAAGTCGCCCCAGATTTTTTAGCCGTCCTTTCCCACCTGAAATCTTCTGTCTCTTCTCTAATCAAATCAAATGACTTGTGGTTCTGTGATCACACCTTGCTTTCCCAAGCCTCCAGGCCCTTGTCCATGCTGAGCGTTCTTTCTTTACCATTTTTCAACTGGCTAACTCCCACTAACTTCAACTTGCACTCACATACCATTTTCTCTTCAGAAATTTCCTGCAACCCGCTTGGTGTGGTTTAGATGTCCTGGTGTGATGATCCTAGGCCTAGCATGAATTCCATGCTGTCTCTGTGGTCCTGGGAGGCATGGACTGTGTCTTTTACTCCATGTACCTAGTCCACAGAGAGGGCTCCATCAATGTTTGTTAAAAGACTGAATGTTGAATGCATGATGAGCTAGACAGATCTCACAGGACTTTAGGCATGGTGACTATGGGAAAACGATTTGGAAATGAAGCTTTGCATAATGATTTAATGTCTGTGGCTATATTTCAGGCTCTTTGAGTTGACTTTTGAGTTCGGCTCTATGCAAAGAAAGTTTGTACACCTTTTTTCTTGGCCACTAAGCAATATTTTAGTAAAGAAGAAGCATTTTAACCAAAAGACATTTAATCTAACATTTTGCTAGTTGTTTTTTATTCTCTGTTTAAAAGTCTCATCTCTTCAACCAAATCATAAACTTTACATAGGGATTGCATATTCTATTTTTTTTTGTCTTTTTCTCTTTCCTTCTCTTCCTCCCTTCCTTCTTTTCTTTGTGTGTATGTGAGAGAGATTCTGATACATACTGAAATTTGGAAACCACTGCTATACAGAATAGCAGGAACCAATCTGATCAACTTGACAAACCCTTAAGAACTCCATCTAAGAATAGGTGTTTTGTTAACTTTTGGCTTGCCCCCATTCATTTTGCCCCAGATCAAACCTATGCCAGTAGTTCTCACCCCTGGCTGGTAGCTTTTTCATTTTATTTCTGAGTTTTAAAAATTAGCAAGCAAAAGTTGTATCTATTTATTATGTTCAAAATGCTGTTTTGAAATATGTATACAATGTGAAATGGCTAAATCAAGCGGATTAATGTACCCATTGCCTCATGCATTTAATATTTTTTTGTGATGAGAAGACTAAAAATCTACTCTCTTAGTGATTTTCAAAATACAATACCTTGCTATAAACTATAGTCACCATACTGTACAATTGCATGTTCTATTTCTTTTGAGTCTTCCATAGTCCTTATTTATTTCATATTGGGAACATACAAACTCCTCAATCTTTATTCAGCAGATTTTTGTGGTGAGACATAACTAATCCCCCAAATTATTGTTGGTGTCCTTTGAGAATTACTGCTTCTTTGCCTTGAATGGATAAAAGCTTCTAGACTTGCTGGACTATTGGAAGAAGTGAATTCTAAAGGGAACTGCATTCTGGGAGGAATTCCCCATCTCACACTCTTTAACTTGTCTTTCCTTTTGGGGATAGGATTGTGAACCCTCAGTTTCCTGGGATGTCATTATATATCCTAGGATTTAATCATCCAAGACTTCCTCCCTCCCTTTAAATTGTCCCCAGGGACCATGAGGCCATTACTGTAGGAGAGAGGTAGGATCTTAGAGAAATCCAAGGTTTGAGTTCTAGTTAGATGACCTCTCTTAGGCTCTAATATTAAACCTGTGACTCTTGAGAGCATTTACCAAATCCATCATCCTTTTATTTTGTATTTCCTTGGTCTCACTCAATATTATGACTCTAGGGAAAAAAAAATACCATGACTAGTACTTCAGATGCTGGCTCCTATAGTATCCTGAGTTAATGTTACTTGCAGCTTTATTCGGGAACAATTCTGCTGTGAAATACTCAGCTGTAAAAGAAATGAGAAGGATTCTTTTGAGTGTTTCTGGCATGCAGAGAGGCGATGGGGATCTTCTTGTGTACGTGTGGGAAAGTGAGGGGAGAATGATAAATAGTGTGCCACCCTCTCCTTTAAGAGCACGTCCTTTTATTTCTGACACTTAAAAAGACACTGTCAAAAAGATGTTTTACTGATTTGACTTTCTGTGCAGGAGATCCTGCAACAGTTACCTAGTAAGTGGTTTTATAGGGAGTTTCACCCACACGTTATAATAAACTGAGCCCAAAGATAACATATCTTTTGTGCTTTTACAGTGCTTGGATGATAACTGTGAAAAATTATCTAGTGGAGGTTAGCAAACTGTACCTGTGGTCTTTTTCTCATGACCTCTGTATGATAAAGTTTACTATCTGGGAGCATGATGCATTGTCAAATAATAGGTTTGCTTGTCTGGCCAACAAGAAGTAATTGAGGAGTGTTATAGTTTTACAATCGTGTTTCAATGACTCTGCTGCTTTTGAGTTGTTAGACCTGAACAAAATGGGTCAATGTTGAAAGAATAAAGTTTTTTTTTTCTCTTTCTCTCTCCCTCCCCCATCTCCCATCTTCCTTCATTTGAGAATCTTTATGGGGTTTTTTTTTGAAAAGGAGGGATGGGGTGTGGGCCTTGGCCATGATCATTCTCTGCCTGAGCATTCTAGGCTTTCAGTTTGGGGCTTGAAGTGAGAGATTTGGTCTTAGTTTAATGACTGAGAGCAAAATCGGATTTGACTTAGCCACAAATATCCATTGAACGCTCTTATATTCTTTTTGTCCTTGGGGGAGAAAATAGGCTAACAAGCTTATTTTGGTTTAAAGGTTCTTTGAACCCCAGATCTATGTCTTTAAGGAACAGTTGTCCCCGTTCATTCTTAAGACTTGTTGGGAGCAGATCAAAGCTGAATGATCTGGGACAGGTAGCAAATTAAAGAACCTTTGATTCTGCTGCATTCCACTTTCTTTGGGTCAGATCTTGCCCAGCATTTTACAGAGTGTGTTTCATCTAACACAAGTGTCAAGAGATCTTTGTGATGAAGCAGTGTGGGAAACACGGCACACCTAATTTAAACCCTTATTTTGATGAACATTAGCATATCAAAGGCTTAGAGAAGTCCAACCATAGAGAAACAAAAACTCTAACATTTCCCCCAGATGACCACAGAACTCCCTACACCCTCCAGAGCTGCTGTGCTGCATGATGTATTTAGAGGAATTTTGAAAAACAGAGGTCTTGGTGATTTATAAATATAGCCGTCATTCCTTCCAAAAAGATCCCACTAAGAGACCAATCACTGCCTAGCAACCCCCCGCAACATACGCACATACACACTTGTCTTAGAAATAATTTTTTTTTAAATGGTGCCATTAAGATTAAAACTTGAGAGCTTCTTCATGTATGGAAAGAGTCATTTCACTGTTATAGGAACTGAATAACTTTTTAGAGAGAGAAATAAGATACATGACTAGGATTCATATCTGTGTGGGATTGCTTGATGGGCCTGTTTGCATTTGCTGCTCGAGGGGGCTGCTAAACAAGGGTCTTGGAGACCATCTCCTCTGAAGTATGAAAAGTGTGAGGTGTGATGAGCCAAATTCAGGGAGTGGTGATTCTTCTTGGGTGTGCTAACTGCTGGCTGAATGTGGCGCTGGTGGTGGCACTCTCCCTGCAGAAAGGAAGACTCTGTGTATAAAGTTCAAGGAGCCCTAACACTGCTTTGAGACCCCTGCAAGAGATACAGGGGAGAGGGCAACTGTTAGGTAGCCCAGCATCCAGTGACAATGACAGGGCCCTGGGAAATGTGACTCAGTAGCTGAGAAGTGTGTGGCAATGACAGCAGTGTGGGTGGTAGCCTGGAGGGAGGCAGGAAGAGGGACTTTGGAGACGAGAAGGGGCAGCTGTATGGCCTGTGGGAAGCAGACAGGATCAGACTGGGAGTGCTGTGGGCACCGCCTCCCCTTCCCACCAGGGGATTGAGATCTTGTAAGCGGGTCTTAGGAGTAGTAGAAGCTTGTGCCACTGTAATCATAGGACTTAATTTTACCCACAGAGTGATGTCCATGGACATCCTTCCCGTTACTCAAGTAACTGCACTCCTGAGCATCTAGTCCACCTGTTGCAGCAGATGAGACAAGCACTTCAGGGTGTGCAGCTGGGCCATCATGTCAGATCCCATAACATGGTTGTGTTAGTTATCGATTTCTGCATAACAAATTACCCCAAACCTTAATGGCTTAAAATAATAATATACATTTATTTTTCACATAGTTGGTCAGGAATTCAGGAGCAGCTTAGCAGGGTAAATCTGTCTAGAGCCTCCCATGAGGTGACAATGTCACCAGGGCTGC
The DNA here is from genome assembly GCF_000164805.1 of Carlito syrichta. Taxonomy (NCBI): domain Eukaryota; kingdom Metazoa; phylum Chordata; class Mammalia; order Primates; family Tarsiidae; genus Carlito; species Carlito syrichta. Next base: position 95,651 of record NW_007249347.1, on the reverse strand, counting down.
AGATATCTGAAGGCTCGACTGGAGGGAGCAGATTCACTTCCAAGGTGGTGCACTCATATAAATATGGGCAAAATTCTCAGCAGTTGGGTTATGGGGGCTGGCTATTGGCAGCTGTTGGCAGGAGGCCATGATTTCCTGATGGCTATTGGCAGGACGCCTTGGTTTTTTTTTTTTACCTGGAACCAAGAGCTGCCTGAGTGTCTTTAGGACATGGCTACCTGCTTTGACCAGAGCTAGTGATCCAAGAAAGAAATGAAGAGACCATGGTTCCTTTTATATCTAAGCCTGGGAAGTCAAAAATGTCATTTCACTCTTTGTTAGAAGCTTATCACTAAGTCCAGCCTGCACTCAAGGGAAGGGGAGTTAAACTCTACCTTCTAAAGAGAGAAGTGTTAAAGAAATGGTGGGCATATTTTAAGACCACCACAATGGTAGTTCACTTGTATTTAATCCACTCAATAGGTTAAAGGGTTAACAGGAGTGTCAGGGAGCATTTGAGAGATGGATTTTATCTGGAGAAAGGTGTGGTTAAATTTTCTGGCCCGCCCAGAGGAGAAATCTATTATGTGTTATAGAAAATCTTTTTTATTTATTTTGAAATCAAAAGATGGGCTCCAGACAGGATTGTTTGTTAAATTAGATGAAATTAAAAATAGCTTACATGTTAGGCAATGGGGGGGGTGATTAGTTCTCAGGATATATTAAACGTCCTCACACGAGAAGGGAGTCAGCTATTGGGAAGGGCTGCTTTGGCAAACATATGCTGTGTCAAACCCCGCCAGCAGATGCAGAATCTGCTGCTAAAGTTAGCTCTCTGAGAACAGAGCTGGATAGGCTGCCATCACAGATGTCTCTGGAACCAGCACCGAGACAAATATAATTCTTACCACTGGAAAGCAAGGCCCCACACGAGAGCCTTCTCACCCTGTTGGAGGGGTTAAAGGGAAGTGTAAAGCAGACTGAGGACCCCAAATGCAGTGTCTCCAGTGATTCCTGAGAATAACGGATGGACTTGAAGCCACAGGTATTCTGGTAGTTTGCATTTCTAAACGTGGGGGTCCCTCATAAGGTGAATTGTGTTGCTTTAAGAGGAACCCATGCTATGTAAAAATCCAAGGCCTGATTGGGAGGCTTTTGAAAGATGTATTTTGAGATTTATAGTCTGAAATGTTGGAGGCAGAAATGAGATAAGTGTTCAAGATGCCTAAAACAGTAGAAGAGTAGTTAAAAACCTACAATAATGAGAAATGATTTAAATCACTTCTTTAGTGCAGAAACCAAACGCTTTTCCCAAACAGGAGGGCGGCCCAGTTTCATGGACAATGACACTCAGGTGACACTCGGATGACATCTATGCATTGAGCCAGTCACTGCATGGCACAGCAGGATTCCCCAAGGTGCCTCATGGAATTCATCCTGCAGGGATGGTTCAGACTGGAAGAATCTATGATAACAAAAAAACCTGGGGAATGATGCAGAACAGCTCCCCACTTGGAGGGTCCCAGGGCACATCAGCATTTTTTTGTTTTTGTTTGAGACAGAGTCTCACTCCGTTGCCTAGGCGGGAGTGCATGGCACGCTCACGGCCACCCCAGCGTTGACCTGCTGGGCTCCAGCTGTCCTTCTGCCTCAGCTTCCAAGTAGCCAGAACTACAGGCACATACCACCACACCTGGCTATTTTTTTGATTTATTGTAGAGACAAGGTCTTGCCAACTTGCCCAGGCTGGTTTCATGCATCAACATTTTAATGGCTCAGAGAAGCCCTTCAATAAAAAAAACTGGTTTTCTTTTTATTTTATGTATTTTTTGTGGAGATGAGGTCTTGCTATGTTGCCTAGGCTTGTGTCAGTCCTCCTGCCTTGGCCTTCCAAAGTGCTTGGATTACAGATGTGAGCCAGTCCATCCCACTAGCTTACTTTTGTTTAGTTCCTTAAGTTCCCAAACATCCGACCATGGGCTTTTTTTCTCTCTAACTTCTATTGATCTTCAGCTTCTATTCCTATCCCTTTAGAATGTCAGCTTCACAAGGGCAGATCTCTGTCTGTTTTATACATAGTTGAAGTCCCCCAGCAGGAACAGGCCAGAGGCAAAGGGTGCCGGGAAGTGATAGAACCTGGGATTCGGGTCCCCTGCATTACACAGGCCCCATGCCTAATTTCATATTCACAATTTTCTGTTCTTTCCCTTAAAGAGAACTGTCATGATTTTTAAAAATTTTTTTTGAGTTGGAGTCTCACGCTGTCGCCCAAACTGGAGTGCAGTGGCTGCTCCCGGCCACCGCAGCCTCGACCTGCTGGGCTCTGGCGATCCTTCCGCCTCAGCCTTCCGAGTAGCCAGAATTACAGGCACGTGCTACCATGCCCGGCTGATTTTTTGATTGATTGTAGAGATGAGGTCTCGCTGCCCAGGCAGGTCTCGAACCCATGGGCTCAGGCAATCCACTCCCCTCAGCCTCCCAAAGGCACGGGATTACAGGCTGAGCCACCGAGCCCGGCTTGTCATGATTTTTATTAGCTTCAGGCCTCACAAAACCTGGATCCTCCCTCCTGAAACACACTAGGTGCTCAACACATCATTATCAAATACACGAATGAAAAAATGGATCCTGTGAAACTAGTGTTCCTTGGAATATGCATTGGGAAAGGCCATCCTAAAGACAGGAGACTCCAGACAGGAGGGTGTAGTGGTTAACGTTACCAGTAGATTGAGGAGGCATGGGAGAGGAATAAAATCTCTCTGGGAAGGAAAATAACTGCAAAGTGTTGGAGTTGGAAATAAAGTCCAACTGATTGACAGATGACTATTTGAGCTTAACAGTGTCTAGTGCTCTCTCCAGTTAGGATTTATCTGCTATAATGTGAGAGAATTTCATTATGAGGGTTTAGAGGACTAACAAAAATCACAATGCAATGTTCAATCATCTACCTAGTCGTAGAGTTTCCTGAGAAGGAAAGTCTGGTGCACCTGAATGGAGATCCCCAGCAGCTCCCGGGGTTGGCTGTCCCTCTACCATCCTGGAAGGGGGTCCTTCTTAGGTCCAGCAGATGGGATTTGGATGGTGTAGGATGATGAACAGAGGGCTTCATGGAACCCAGGGGCTGTGTAGTTCTGACCTTTCCCACCGGTTTTTCCCCTTTCAGTTCTAAAATCAGGTTTGACCCTTACGTAATGAGGCAGATTTTTATAGTCCCACCAGCCCTCACACGTCCAGATCAACATTGTCTTTTAATGACGGGGCTTTGGGGAGCGGCATACAGGCTCCAATACAGCTGTTGCTAATAAAAATGTTTGTGGCCCTCTTTTGGAATTGCCTTTTGTGTCAATTATGAGGCGCTTGAGACAGATCCATCCCTTTGGCCATATGTTGTGTTTGACCAAAAATGGTCTTACCCAGTTTATTCAGCTAACTTGATTCTGGAATCGTGCAAGGGTTTTTAAGCCAAACTCAAACCTACTGTCAAAAGACAAAAATTTGCCAGTATTGAGAGTGGTCCAAAATATATGCTACATGATCTTGAAAGCAGCTTCCCCAGAGGAGACCAAAACCATTTTGAGCAAGGACGAGGGTATCTCTGCAGAGTGCGCAGAGGCTTCTGGGAGCACTGCCTTCAAGGGGATGGTCTGTGCTGTCATTTGTCAAGTTCTAATAGAGTTTTGAAAATTCCAATTCTGAATCCTGGCCACTCTTCAGAATCACCTGGAGAGCTTTAAAAAATGCTCCCTGTTCTAAACTGGTTTGGGGGTGAAGCCCAGGCACTGGTGTATGTGTGTGTTTGTGTGTGGGTATGATTTTAATGTGCAGCCAAGATTAACCTCTATGTTAAACAATCAATCTTATTAACTTTAGTCACAGTTGTTCCTGTTTAATTTTTCTGTTGAGATAAAAATCTGTTGTGACTAGGCCAAGAGGCACCACTGAAGGTTAATCAAACACAGATGGGGGAAACATTTTGGGAACTAAATTCTCATGAGCATAAACTGGCACTGTGTGACATGACCACTAGGGGGCAGACTCCAACATTTATTAATAAGTGTGCAAAGAAATTCGCTTTCAAGAAAAAAAAAATTCCAGGAAATAAAAGGAAAACTGGTTGGAGGTTTTGTTTGTGTCAGATCACCTTATCAAGTGCCTCATTTTGCTAAGTCTTCCAAATGCCATGATTTCTTCAAAGGAGCCAACAAGGCAACTGCAGTACTAACTAGAGAAGAGGTTGTGTTCGAAGGAAAAAAGTTGCTGATATATTTTGAGTGTTGTGGGCACTGTGTCGCATGAATGATCTCATTTAATGCTGCAGTAACTCTATGAAACATTATTCCCTCATTTTTATAGATAAGGAAATGGAGGTCCAGAGAGATAAAGTCCATTACACAACGCCACACAGCTAGTAAGTATTAACAGTACACCAGAGTTTCCAGTCCAGGACTTTCTGATTCCTAAGTCCGTGTTCTTTCTTACACATGCAATCTCTCTGTGGAAGAATGGTGTTTTGGTGTGTACATTTTCGTTTTTATATTTGTCGTCCCAGGTCAGATGAATTAAAGTGAGTGGTTTAGTGCTATTCTTTTTCTTTTTTTTTTTTTTGAGTTGGAGTCTCACTCTGTCGCCCAGACTGGAGTGCAGTGGCCGCTCCTGGCCGCTGCAGCCTCGACCTGCTGGGCTCTGGCAATCCTTCCGCCTCAGCCTTCCAAGTAACCGGAATTACAGGCATGAGCTTCCACGCCCGGCTGATTTTTTTTTTGTGATTTATTGTATAGATGAGGTCTCGCTGCCCAGACGGGCCTCGAACCTGCGGGCTCAGGCAATCCACTCACCTTAGCCTCCCAAAGGTGTGGGATTACAGGCTGAGCCACCGAACCCGGCTGGTTTAGTGCTATTCTTGTCTTTCTTATAAGTGATGTCCATCTCATCTGCAGATATGCCATCTTATACAGGTGTGGAAAGTCCGCTCCTGTGCCAAACACCATCTGTGAGGTACAGGGGACAGAGCTAGCTGTAAGCTATAAGTCTATATGGATATGGTCTCTCTGCTGCCTTAAGTCCTCTGGGAGAATAAAAGCTCTGTGAGAGTGGGCCCTGTCTGTCTTACTAGTCTAGTGCTTGGCACATCATAGATACTCAAAAATATTTGTCAAGTATCCTAGCTGAAGAAGGAATGCATGCATGCATACATGAAAGTCTGAGGTCAAAATTGCATTCTTGGATCTGAAACATATTAGCTGTAATCTGAGTCTGTCTCCTCTCTGGGGGCAGTTTCCTTTTCAGGAGGATGAAGCGATGGTTCCAGATGATCTGTAATTCCTCTCTGCCCCAGCACTTGTAGAACTCAGCTCTCCCACCTCGCTGGATGGATGAATGAGAGTGGCGACTCTGAGGTTCAGTTCTGGTGGAGAGCTCTAGGAACAGAGGACCATGGGAGGGGAGACCCTCAGCCTGATGTGGCTCTTAGGAGTACCCTGCCCTGTGGCTGATGGCATGGGAATGGAAAGCAAGGAACAGGAAGCCATGAGAGAGGAACTGGCAAAGAGCACTCACATCTTTAAATGAATTTGTGTTGCTTTATCTTTATGTATTTATTTTTGTCTTTTGTTTATTTTTTTGAGGCAGGGTTTTGTTCCATCACCCAGGCTAGAGTGCAGGGGCATGATCACGGCTTACCACAGCCTCAACCCCTTGGGCTCAAGTGATCCTCCAGCCTCAGCCTCCTGAATAGCTGGGCTTACCGATGTGTGCCACCACACCCAACTAATTTTTAAGACATTTTTTGAGCTGGGCTCAGTGGCTCAGCCTATAATCCCGCGCTTTGGGAGGCTGAGGTGAGCGGATTGCCTGAGCCCACAGGTTCGAGACCCGCCTGGGCAACTTGGTAGGACCTCATCTCTACAATAAATCAATCAGCTGAGTGTGGTAGCACATGCCTGTAATTCCGGCTACTCAGAAGGCTGAGGCGGAAGGATCACCGGAGCCCAGCGGCCACTGCACTCCAGTCTGGGCGACAGAGTGAGACTCCAACTCAAAACAAAACAAAACAAAACATTTTTTGTAGAGATAAGGTCTCACTAAGTAGCCCAGGCTGTTCTCAAACTTCTAGGCTACAGCAGTCCTCCCTCCTTGGCCTCCCAAAGCACTAGGATTACAGGCATAAGCCACCACACCCAGTCACTTTATCTTTTAAAGTGAAAAATAGAGGGTTGGGCTCTAGAATGATTTATGTGGATTAAGTATAGTTATAGACTCTCACCATGGTCTGAAGTGGGGATGATTCATCACATTCTTTGCTTTACATTCTAAGACATGAACAGAGAGCCTCAGTTTCTCCCGTTCTTCGTTCCCCTGACTGTGATCTCAGGGCTGGGCCATCCACACAGGTCTGTCAGTGAGGGGGAGGAGAATATTGTTTATTGTCACTGGTTTGAAATAACGAATTCTCCGAGTCCACATTCCTCAGCCTCTAGAAAGTTGATTTCAGCAGAGCGTACGACATACACTGTACTTTCATCATGCTCAGAACCTGTGTAAACACACACGGAACTGCCAATGAATACTTTCAAAAGATTAATTTTAGTTCTTATGAACTTTCTGATTTGTCTCCAGACATACTAAAAATAACTTTCCTCCTGGTCCTGTTAATGAGCTTAATCACAAAAGCACGTGGAACATGGCTTTGGGTCATCAAAGGAGGAACCTCCCAGGGAGATTCTCTCAAACCCAAGTTGAAGATAATGGAGAAGACATATTGGTCATTTTTCCCCCCATGGAGAAGGAACTTAATAATTCAAGACCGCTTCCCAGATTTAGACCTTGTTTCTGCCACAACTAACTCAATTTTCATTCATTCAAAATGTAGTAATATTAAAGGTTATTGGTTACTGACAATGTGCCAAGCATTTTCTCAGCACTTTACAGTTATTCATTCATTTAATCCTCACAGTAATTTTATAATACAGGTACTATTATTGTCCCCATTTTATGAATGAGGAAACTAGGGTAAAGAGAGGTCAAGTTACTTACCCAGGAGCACACAGTAAATTGTAGGGCCACTGACTTCAGGGTTTGTACTTCTAACCCCTACGCAATAGTTTCTCTCAAAAGACATTTTCTAAGCACCAATGTGCAATGGACCAGGACCAATGCCAAAAAGCAGGGTCTTCAGATTGTCAAGTCAAACAGGCTGAAGTTTATTTTGATGTTGAGTTAGGGTCACACTCTGTCACCCAGGCTGGAGTGCAGTGGCACGATCACAACTTATCACAGCCTTGACCTCCTAGGCTCAGGCAATCCTTCTGCCTCAGCCTCCTGAGTACAGGTGTATGCCACCACGCTTGACTACTTTTTTGATTTTTTTGTAGAGATGAGGTCTTGCTATTTTGCCCAGGCTGGTCTCGAACTCCTGGGCTCAAGTGATCCTCCTGCCTTGGACTCTCAAGGTGCTGGGATTATGGGCATGAGTCACTGTGCCAGACCCAGCTTGGAGTTTAAGTGAACTTCCAGAGCCTGCTGGGAACTAAAGAACAACCTAGGAATAGAAGCAGATGTTCCACCCTGTGGACGAGGCATAGGAGATGGGAGATGGAGGTGAGGGACACAGCTCTGTCGAAGCAAGGCATAAATACCCAAGTCCCTGCTGATAGAGACCGCCTCACCCCATTGTTAGCCATTGTCTCATTGGCTCAGGGTTTGGGCTATAGCCTGTGAGATGAAGGCCTTTGTAAAGTCAGCTGGCCATGCAGGGATAGGTGGAAACAGTTTTCTGGATCATATTTGCTGATGAGAAATTGGAGTCTGCCTAGAACTCCTGGGCCTCCTTGCCTTTTTTGACCCTTAAAAGCCATGCTACCCTTTCACTGCTGGACAATTATGAATCGGAGGAAAAAGAATAATCATTTGCTTCCCTGCAGCTCCATGACAGGGGCAGAAGATTCCAGAGAGTTAGGGGCCCTCTTGGGAGCCATCGATGCTGTTTAGGCTAGAGATTCTATTTGTCCCTCCAGATTTCTGTCTGCCTTCTCTGCTTTGCTCTGTGCCCTGGGAGGCCGACCTCTACAGACCGCGCCACCCAGCTTCTTCATGCTCTGGGTTGGCTGAGAGGAGGCACCAGCAGGAGCTTGGAGGGTGGGAGGAGAGAGAGCCCTAGTTCTGGCTGAAGCTGTGCCCCTCTGTGACTGCAGTTCCTGCCAGGCCCCTTCTCATGTAGGGACTCCAGCTGTTGCTGACTTCTAGCAATATGATTCCCTCCTGGTCCCTTCAGGAACTGCCCCTTCTTGCTGGTCTCTGGGGCCTCCATGCCCCCTAGGAGTTGACTTAACCTTGACCATGTCTCTGTAAATAGTCTGTAAATAGTTCATTCAGCTCTCCAGTCAAACCCTTCTGAGTGGATTCTGATTCCCACCAGGCCAGCGCCATGGCTACCTCACCTGCAGGTCCAAACTCTGATCTGCTAAGGCCACTTGGCTTGCTCCAGGGACCCTGCCACACTCTTGTTCTGGGATTTCTCTATCCTGCCATGCACTTCAGTTGTCCCTCTCCTCCCAATAGCTTCTGTTTCCGACCGTTTACTTTTCTGGCATTCTGCTCCAAGGTTTCTGTCCTGACTCCCCACTCTGTTATATAGCCCCTTATAGTGAATCCAATCTAGCTATCAAGCTCCTGCAATGTGCCTGGCGTTATGCTAAATGTGTTTATCTGTGTTGTCTCATGTAATAGTCATAAATATCTGATGAGGTTCGTTTTATACTAAGAGTCGTAAAAAATGAGCTGGTGTTGTACTATGATTTGAGTTTGTTGTCACTAAAACTCATGTTGAAATTTGATCTCTAATGTGGTGGTGGGGCCTTGTATGAAGGGTTTGGGTCATGGGAGTGAATCCCTTATGAGTGGCATGGTGCTGTTCCCCCGGGAGTAAGAGCTCACTCTTGGGAGACAAGATCAATTCTGACAGGAACGTTCTCATGAGAGTGGATTGTTGTAAAGCCAGGACACCTTTCAGGCTTTGCCTCTTCCCATGTGTCCACTTCCCCTTTGAGCTTTTGCCATATTGTGATGCAGTGTGAAAAGCCCTCACCAGAAGCAGAGCAGATACTGGTGCAGTGGTTCTTGTACTTCCCAGCCTGCAGAACCATGAGTGAAATAAACCTCTTATCTATATGAATTACCCAGCCTGAAGGCCCCACCACCACATTGGAGATCAAATTTCAACATGAGTTTTAGTGACAACAAACTCAAATCATAGTACAACACCAGCTCATTTTTTTCGACTCTTAGTATAAAACGAACCTCATCAGATATTTATGACTTAGTTGCTTACTATGGTGCATTCTGTTACAGCAACACAAAATAGACAAAGATATGTTGTTTCTGCCTAGCCAGTGTAATTCCTCCCTTTTCTGCTAATAGCAACCTGAGTTTCCTTTGGGGATCCACTCCTCTCCTACTCTCAGTCCTTATGATTCAGGTGAGGCTAGCCCCACCCAACTCCCCGGTCAGTCAGAGACACTGTGATAGGCTCAAAGATGTGCAAATCACCTGCATTGGACCAATCAGGGTCAACTTTGGATCCGTAGTTGAGATAATCAGAAAAGGGCTCTCCTTTTTCTGGGGTTACTAAGTAGGGAGACTTAGTAACCACCTACTGGTGGACTTGCTGCCATCAGTGAGAGAGCCTGCCTGGAAGTGATGCTACTTCCAGAGAGAAGTAGAGTTCAAGACTGAGATAGAGCCATGTGGCTGGGTGCAAACGTGCTTAAAACTGGTCAACAGCCGGGCTCGGTGGCTCAGTCTGTAATCCCATGCTTTGGGAGGCCGAGGTGAGTGGATGCCTGAGCCCGCGGGTTTGAGACGCACCTGGCAACTTGGCGAGACCTCATCTCTACAATAAATCCCCAGCCCCCCAAAAATTAGCCGGGTGTGGTAGCACGCGCCTGTAGTTCCAGCTACTTGGAAGACTGAGGTGGAAGGATCGCTGGAGCCCAGCAGGGTGAGGCTGCGGTGGCTGGGAGCGGCCACTACACTCCAGTCTGGGTGACAGAGACTCCAACTCAAAAAACAAAGAAACAAACAAACCAAAACTGGTCAACGACTTAAACTTCTGGGCCAGTAAGTTTCCTTTTTAATGTAAGCTCATTTGAGTTGGATTTCTATCACTTGCAACCAGAAGAGTCCTGAATGATATAGAGATTGAGTAATTGCTTAACATTACATATCTGGTAACTGGTGGAGCTGAGAGTCCAAGGAAGCTGAGCTAACTCCTCCAAGGTCCCTGAGCATACTAACAGCTGTGAGAGCTGCACAGCTCAGCATTCCTTTCTGGTGGTTTTCATTAGGGCTTGAACAAGGGTGAATGAAGTGAACTGTTTCTTGCCTGGCTGTGATCTTCCTGCTTCCAAGTTGTATTGTGATCATTACCATGTCTGTTTTTAGTGATTTCCCTGGGAACTCCACAGTCTTCCTCAAGGGAACTTGAGTTCTGTGGCGAGTTGTTTCTTGACATACATTTCCCCTCCTTCCATGGCAATAAAATCCTTGATGTTTCGCTGGTTACATGGCTATCCAGAATAAAGACCATGTTTCTCCGTCTTCCTTGCAGTGTGGTGTGGCCATGTGACAGACTCTAACCCATGGATTGCAAGCATAAGAGGTATGTGCAACTTCCAGGAAGTGTCATTAAAAAGTATGCATCACGCTGGGCTCGGTGGCTCAGCCTGTAATCCCGCGCCTTTGGAGGCTGAGGTGAGTGGATTGCCTGAGCCCGCGGGTTTGAGACCTGCCTGGGCA
>NW_007249347.1:72223-84830 GCF_000164805.1 Carlito syrichta | reverse complement strand
GCCACTGCACTCCAGTCTGGGCGACAGAGTGAGACTCCCACTCAAAAAAAAAAAAAGTATGCATCTCTTCCAGAAATCCCTTTTCTGTGTTGACTGGAAGACAGATCATGGCTGAACTTGAGCAGCTGTCTTGGACCATGAATGCAAGGGTGAGATTGGCAGACGCTGGTCACTACTAGGGGAGGAAGAGAAGGGGCATATGGCAATACCCTGAGTACCAGATCCATGCTCAGAGGGAGAGAGGGCCCGCTAGAAGCCTAAACTTCACCTGTATGCAACTTACCTATATAGTAAATCCTCACTTGTCCCCCACAAGTAAAATAAAATAAAATTAAATAAAATGAAACTATGTTGAGGATGGTGGAGCATCAAGATAGAACTCGAGTCCCTTGTATCTTGATCCTTAGTTGCTATGTTACTTACTATGCGACTGTTTTGGTAGTGTTATCATTGTTAACACTGGCAGCGGAACCTAATGGTAACTAATATAGTTCCTTTTCTAAATCAGGTCCTGGGGAAGGGCAGGGGCCTTCCACAGTTTAGAAGCAGATCAGCAGATGGGTTCTGAATAGGGTCTGGGGGCTTATGAATATCAGAGTGACAGCCACAGGTGGGTTTCTGTGGTGCTCAAGATTTGTAGGGACCTATCCCAGGGGATAGGTGATTTGTATTCTTCAATGTTACAAACCTGGATCCAGCACTGGCACAGACTGATTTGCAAAGGCATGACCCAGAGACACCTCAGGGCATCTCAGGCCTCTTCCCTCTAGTTCACTCCCGTTCACCTGTAGGTTCTCCTCCCAATCTTGTCTCTTCCAGAAGCCTCGCTTAATGTCAGGGATCAGCTCATGTTCTTTTCTCCCCTCACTGAAGTTCCTCAGTACCCACCCTGGGTATCACAGAAGGAGCATTGGCCTGGGAATCAGAAGACCTGACTAGACTTCTAGCTAGCACTAAGATTGACCAAGTAGCTTAAAGTCTCTGGTCTTCACATTTTTCATTTGTAACAAGAGGATGGCAACACTTACTTCAACTAGTTAGTAAAAGAATTAAATTAGATAAAATATGTATACGTGTTTTATTGATGATGAAGTATGACAAAACTGTTATTGTGGTTACTAGTATCACAGCCATAGTCCCCAAGAGATGTGCTTCTTTTTCAGTTGAATGCAGATATTGTCTGATGAGCCCCACCTGATACTTAGTTGCTTACTATGGTGCATTGTTTTCTAATGTGTGTCAAATTTTATATTACTAAGTAAATTGGCAGGCCCTAGAAGGCAATGGCCTTGTTTTATAATATTCAAGCACCTAGAACAGGGCTAGACACACATAAAACATTTTAGGCACAAAAATGGGCATGGATGGGGCCAGAGTTACTGTTTAACAGAAGTTAACTTATTGGGAAATGTACTATTGTCTTGTGTCTGACTCTTTGCCATGTCATTGCTTATTGGATGTGGTGAGGCAGTCTCACATCATTGAAACTGACAGGAAACTGATGTATAGAGCTTATTGGTTTAGAGTGGAGAACTGCTTTCTGATCACTGAAGTGCTCATGCTTCATGGCTAGCCCCTTCTGCATGGGTACCTCTATGCCTGGGAAGCCAGGTATGTCTTGAGAAGATTGTTTGGTGAGCCTAGAACCCTGGCATGGAGAGGTGAACTGTTAAGAGGACTCAACCTTGCCCGACAAAACCTTGTGAGTCACCCCTGCCCCATGACAGAGTCCACTTCTCCAGATAACGGAAAGTTCACAATTGTTGGACTTAAGTGCCTCCCTCATATGAATGGAAATGAATAAACAGGGTCAGCTTCCACTCCTGAGTTCCCCTTCTGTGTTCCAGGCTTTTTCCTGATAGGGAACCATGTGATTGATCTGGTGTCTGCTTATTGCATTACAATCACATCCACTTCTGCTTCTCCAAGATTCTACTCTGGTTGCTGCCTGTCTGTCTGTCTGTCTATCTATCTATCTATCTATCTATCTATCTATCTATCTATCTATCTATCTATCTATATCTATCTATCTATCATCTATCTATATATCTATCTGTCTATCTTCATCATCATCTATCACTCAGAGGTAATTTGAAATTCATAGTACTCACCCTAGTTATACTGAGGGTCTTGGCTTCTGTGTAGTGTCTTTGCTCTCCTTGCAGATCTGTGTGGCTTTCTGAGGACATGAGGGAATATCCTGATTTAGGGGCTGCTATTGTTAATTGGGGTTTGAGTCTCCTAAACTTCCCAGTCAGTCTCTTGGCTTTCTCCCAAAGAAGGGTAATCACATCAATGTGTGAGTAAAGAAAGTTTTTTTTTTTAACTGGTTTAATTCTTTCCAAGAAACCTAGATTTTAAGTTCTTGAGGACACTTTACTATTGTCCCTTCTGAAATCAGGGATCCTGGGACTACCTGTGCATTGAATAATTGAATGATATGTGTGGTGCTGACTGCCGGACACTGTCCTGCATCTCCCAGCCTTAGCGGCGGGGACTGACTTGTTGATTTTTATTGCCACCTGTTTTGAGCCCACCTGAAATGAATCATCTGAAAATGCACTGCAGCTCTGTCGCCAGGCCCTAAGTCGTAATCCAATGCAGTTAAAAGGCACTTTCTCTCCTGCTGAGAAATTAACACCTTCTCCTTTGTCCCAACTTTCTGGGATCATTTCCAATAGGTCCTGGCTGGGAGTTAATTAAATCTGTGTTGACACATACTCAATTTCAAGTGGCTTTGCACATACAGGAAACCTGTTGAGATTTTGCCTTTTGGGTCCAAAATCGCTGATCCATCTTTTTACCCCAGTTTTCAGGGTAAGTTTTCCATTCGCCAGAAGATGATGGAATTTAAGGTAAAAAATTTATGGGATTCCCCACTCTTAGCAAATCACAGTCTGCTATTTTCCTATAAATCTTCGTAAATTTCAAGACCTGTCTTCTGTGTGAAACTTCATATTTTCTGCTAAAACAACTGGATTTGTGATTACAGGAAGCTTTCAGAGGCAGAGCGGAAGCAAATAACAAGTAGGGTCAGAATTCTCAATCAGCAGCAGCTGTTTCAAAATTCAGTGCTCAAAAACAGAGTCAGAAGATCTAAATGTAGGTCAAGTAATTTTTAATTCCAATTGGAGGATATTGCATATGCATAGCCGGGAGTTTTTTTTTTTTTTTTTTTTTTAAATCTAGAATTAGAGATTTGGGTGAGTTACAGGGAAAATTATTAGCAGCAACATCTAGCGTCTTCTAGGTTTATCCCAAGGGGCACACATCAGCCTCATCTTATCCTCTGAGTTTATCTTAGAGTCCAGAGCACTGTTTTTGAACACCCGTCTTGAGCATCCCTCTGCACTGAACCACGGCTGTGGCACTGCAGACTCTTTCTTGTGTAGGTTGTCACTTAGCTGGGTCTGTCAATGCTGCTCATGTAACCGTGGGGCAGAGGTTGCAAACTGACAGCTGTGAACTGTAGTTGTTTAGCCTGCATTTTTCTTTTCTTTTTTTTATTTGGAGTCTTACTCTGTCTCCCAGGCTGGAGTACAGTGGCATGATCATGGCTCACCACAGCCTCATGGGACCAGGCAATCCGTCCACCTCTGCCTCAGTAACTGGGACTACAGGCATGTGCCTCCATATTCAGCTAATTAAAAAAAATTTTTTTTGTAGAGATGAGGTCTTGCTTTGTTGTCTAGGCTAGTCTCAAACTCCTAGGCTCAAGCAATCCTCCTATGTCAGCCTCCCAAATACTAGAATTAGAGGCGTGAGCCACCATGCCTGGCCTAGCCTGCATTTTTGTTGTTTTTTGTTTTATTGAGCCAACTTTGAAAAATAAGAATGTTTGTATAAAAGTCAGGCTAACACTACTTGGTGACAATGGGCTGTTCCCAAGCGGTATGGTCCCTTAGATGGACTGTACAGTCTGGTTTGCCAGTTCCCGCGTAGCTTACTTCATTCATTACATTTCCTGCCTTATACAAGAACTTACCATTCTGCCAGTGTCCCACACAAATGGTCTGATTGTCCTTAACAGTGTAAGATAGTTGCTCATAGCCTCTACAGGAGGGGAAATGTATTAAAGTCACTCTTAGTTGTTACATGTAAGCCCAGAGTGTATCAGAACTATTGGCCTTGAAAAAATGAGTTGTGGGTTTGGGTTTTTTTTTTTGTATTTTGTTTTTGGTTTTTCTTGGTGAGGTGATGGGGAAAGACAATAAAGATCTGGAGTAAGGGTTGGAAGGATGAGGGGTGGCTCTGAGGTGCTGGGGAAGGGGACACCAGCAGGGGAGCTGACACCTTTGCAGAAAAGAATCTGAAAAAGTGCTGGGTTGTCCGGGATTATACCCGGGAGAGTTCTGACCATGGATGCTAGGCACGATTACTGAAACTCTCCCTTCTCCCAGGAGGCCATGTGCTCCCTCAAATACAGAGCCATGGGCAGAGACCCCTCTTCATTCACTTCTGTGTTCCCCATGTCAGTACTATACCTGGTCCGCACCAGGGACTCAGTGAATGTCCATGCAATGGGCCTGAACGGTGTGCCCGTGCATGTGTGTGCACACGTGTGAGTGTGCTATATGTGCATTCATGTACATATTTCAGTGTGGGAAGGGGAAGATTGGGGGGTAGCTGAAGGTTGGACATTAACAGGGAGACAGAGGGAAGAGGAAGGTGTCTTGGGAGTATGCCGTACACGCCAAGAAATAGAGCTTTTTCATCAGATGACGATGGTTCATTTAGAAATATTCCCTTCCCTTCCCAAAGACAAGGAGTAGTGATGGTGAGTGGATTGCATTCTTGCCCCCGAGGCCCGGGGAGCCACGAGACAGCTCTGAATGATGACGGCTGGGTGAGCGGCCTCATTTGGTGAATCATTCATTGGATGCTCACCAACCTTCCTCTGACATCCATTTTCTTTAAGTCTGTCCCTGTTTCCAACTCAGAACTCAGAATACAACCAGCATGTCACATGGCACAGATGGGGAAGTGAAAGGCAACCTGGCAGAGTGGGTAAGAACAGAAGTCAACGGACTTGGGTTCAAGCCTGTTTCCTCTCCACACGTGCCTGTGCCACCTTAGGCAAGCTGCTTGGGCTTCCCAAGCTTTGGCTTCTTTGCTAAAAAGGGGGATAATCACTGTATCCACCTCTTGGGGTTTATGTGAAGAGTAAACTGTGCCTGGCATTTGGTAAGTGCTCAGTCAATGTTACCTTTTATTATGGCAAAGTTCAAAGTTAAGTGGACTTCCCAGTTTGTCACTTTCCTCTAGTGATGGTTTCGTAACACTGTGGTCTGCACAGTCAGAAGACAATTGGCCTAGTTGGCTTCAGATGAAGCGCTGTGCTCAGTTCCCCAATACTGCAATTATTTTCCATGTTGTGCGGTATGGACACGCTGTGGTCACCCAAGGGGATATTACAGAACAGACTTCTGTTTGTATGCTGTGACCCTCTTTCTTGTGGAGTAAGGAGCTGGCTTTGGTCCCTGCTGTGTCACACCAACTCTCAGATCACTTACCCTTGTTAAAAAATGCCATATGCTTCCATCCTCTTTGCAGAAAACCTCTCTGAGTCCCATCAGGGCATCCCAGGGAGCTTCCTGACCACACTGTTCTAACCTAAGCACACTGGCTGCCCACCTCACAGCAGGAGTGGCTGGCTCAAAACCTCACACCAATTTTCCCCTTATCCTCCTTTAGAAACCTAGAACTTCTCCCAGTTGTAGACGGATCCTCACTTTGGATTTGAACTAGAGAAAATTCCTCATAGCTCAACATATGAAATGGAAGGCTCTGTCTGGCTTCTCCCATCTCCTCTCCTCTCCCTCCCCTTCCCAGTTGCAGAAAGGGAAGATGAAGTACAGCATTAGCCCTTGTTCCTCGAGCCCTGCTTCTCGGATGAGCATGTCAGGCTGGATACTGTAGCTAAACATAAATGAACGGTTATTAATGATGGTCATAATGTTTTCTAGCAGTTAGCTGGCTGAGATGCTAGGATTTTTTTTTCCACTGTGTTTTGAAGGGTTAGGTTATTTAAACTTACCATCAAATAGAATCAAATCAAAGTGAGCTAATTTTTCTTAAACACTAATCATTTTAAGGCTATTGAACTAAATATAGAGGCAGTTCATTAAATCATTAAAACAGCCTGCAATAATGCTCACAAAGTCATTATGGAGCTATTCCCTAGCCAGAGAGGTAGTGTTGCCTTAAGCACAGTTTAATCAAATTAGATGGTGGGCTATGTCATGGGGTTTCTCCTATTGATATTCATTAAAAATACATGATTTATCACTAATCTCTGTGAGGTAGATCCCACTCTTCCAAATGAATTTTGTAAATGTCAAGGGGAAGAAAACAGAATGGCGTATTGTTATAATAATTTAAGAGTGGTGTGATCACATTTACATTTTATATACTATGCAGTTTAGGAACAGATAATGGCTTTAACAAGGCTAAACTTTTTCCCTTAGTTAAAGTTAGAACAGAAAGGCTGAACCCTAAGGATTAGCCATTATATTTTATTGCAGAACAGGCCCCAACATTTGAATTATCTTCTGGTAGAATGATAGCTTGTCCCATTGTTTAGTGAATGCTTTTCTCAGATTCTTGGGTGGATGAATTCCTACATAAATGTATGCTGTTCTGTTCAGACAAAATAAGATTCCTGTTTTCAGATCCCGCTGCGATGCGGCCCTTAAGAGGGGCGTTTTGTTTTCTGGCCCTAGGATCCTTCTTGGACACCCACACTTCTCCCTTCATCACTCTTCAGCCTCCAGATCTGCCCTCCCAAGGCTTCCTGCGATTTGCCCAGCTCCTTCCTCCTCAGTGGACTGTGAAGGGCTGATAACAGTTTAAGTATTACCCCACCCAGAGGTATTTGCATTTTAACCGGGATCAAAGCTGAAACTAAAGGGATTATGTCCTAATAGTAGAATTTTGAGCATCAGCCAGTGGGTGGAAAAGGATTTTCTGCTGCCAGAGGGGCCTTCCCTTGGGCCTCGGAGGAGAGAGGGGCGGTCCACACAGGGCAAGGGGAGACCGCGGACGGGTGGACAGAAGCACCATAGACCAAGACTGCTTTTGCTTTTTCCATTTTGTGCCTTTTATTCTCCTTAAAAAAAAAATCAAACTAGGAAATGAGTTTTCTCTGTTTCAAGAACTCCTTTCTTAAGCAGGTATCTTTCTGGGGGGTACACTTTGAAATATTGACATTCTGACTTGCCTTCTAAACATTTCCCTCCCTCAAAAAAAACTGAGGAGTAATATTTGAAACTCAAATTTACAGTTTAGCTTAAAACTCTAAGTGTTGCCTATAAAGTACCCCTGAAGGAAGAAAGACACTTAAAAAAGGCTCAGTACCTTTTCGATATGAAAATGTGCTTGTTCTAGCAAGACACATGAGATGTCTCTCTCCACTTAAGACACTTATCTGAGGCTTTTCAGAGTATGACTTACAGCCAGAATGGTCAGAATCGGCAGACAGAGGCACTCGATTTGTACAAGATAGGACGCTTTTAGCATCTTGGTCATTTAACCTAATCTAAGGGGGAAACAAATCACAGCCTAAATGAAATCCTACTTATTTTACTCTGCTATATTGCAGAATAATGGAATGCCCCCCCTTTCTGTGCAGGAGATCTCTAACTTGACTCTTGGCTCAGTGGGACGCTCTCAGAATCATTTCCAATGCCAGACTCAAGACACGATAGGGACTGGCCATTAGCCATGGGATCTCCTCCCTGTGAAATCCTGGAGATACAAACAGAATGGTACTGAATTATGGGCAGGAACTGACTTGACTTCTCAAAATCATCAACAAGGGTCCCAGCAAAGCCTCCTGAGAAGTCGTTGAATGTCTAATTTACCTGGGATGTTGTTTCAAAATCCATTTCATCCTTGATAATTGGTGAAAGAGGGTGCCGTACTGGTGGTTTCTCTCGAGTAAGACTGCACACAGTTGAGGGCAGGGCGTGTTTATTCTGATGATTAATAACTGCAGGCTCTGTGCCTAAGTGGAAATGTGCTAGAGATATCTGACATGATAGCGCCTTCTTCCTCCTTTATCATTCATCAGGTAAATACGTTGCTTCCTTGCCTTCCACGCTTGTGCTCAGTAGAACTCAAATTCTCCACGGACATTCTGGAAACATTAATTTTGCATAGCTGTGATTGGGGATGCCTGGAGTTACATGGTGGCTGATTTCAGGTGGCCAGTGTTAGGTGTGCCTTGTTGAACTCGCAGGTCTTCTCAAAGATGGGTCACAGGAGACTGGGGGAAGAACCCAGAGAGAAGAGAGTATTTATCCTTCTGTTCCTGTGGCACCCTGAGCATCTCGCCAGCAGCCACAGGGACAACTTTGCTGCTCCTCACTTAAGGATACTGCCCTGATGTTCATAGGTTTATTAACACTCTGTTAGAAAGGACTAAAATGAGAGGTCAAGGAATTAAGAGGATTGAACGGGGCCAGTTGAACAATTCATCCTGATTTTCCCACATCTGTCCTGGTTTCAGCACTGAAAATGCTCAGGGCCGGGCTCAGTGGCTCAGCCTGTAATCCCGCGCCTTTGGGAGGCTGAAGTGAGTGGATTGCCTGAGTCCGCGGGTTCGAGACCCGCCTGGGCAGCGAGACCTCATCTCTACAATAAATCAAAAAATCAGCTGGGCGTGGTAGCACACACCTGTAGTTTCGGCTACTTGGAAGGCTGAGGTGGAAGGATCGCTGGAGCCCAGCAGGTCGAGGCTGCGGTGGCCAGGAGCGGCCACTGCACTCCAGTCTGGGTGACAGAGTAAGACTCCAACTCAAAAAAAAGAAAGAAAATGCTCAGGAAAACTCCTTAGTCCTGGGCAAATGAATGGTGGCCTTGAAAACTCTCCAGCCCTGTCCTCCTTAAACCCCATTTACAGGACTTGGGTGAGCTGAGAGTCATTTGTAATATATAAATTCCAGACAGAGAACATCTTCTTTTAAAGCATTTCACTCTTACTCTTAGTAAGTTGAAGCAGGTAGACATAGTGGCTTGTGTCTGTAATCTCAGTCCTTTGGGAGGCCGAGATGAGAGGGTTGCTTGAGCCTGGGAGTTTGAGGCCAGCTTGGGCAACATAGCAAGACCACGTTTCTGCAACAACAACAACAAAAATTGGCAGGAAGTGGTAGCACGCACCTGTAGTCCCAGCTACTTGGGAGGCTTAAGTGGAAGGCTTGCCTGAGTCCAGGAGGTCAAGGCTGCAGTGAGCTGTGATAGTGCCACTACATTCCAACCTGGGTGACAGAGTGAGACCCCAATTCAAAAAAAAATTGAAACATTTAAACAGGTGTCCAAACTATGAATAAAAATGATTTCTTACACTTATAAACCTCTTAATAATTAAAAAAATTTTCAGTAATTGTCCCATGTAATTCTCAAAACTGGGGCAATAACTTCATTTGAAAGGAAAGAAAACAGGCTGAAAACAATAGTCAATTTCTTGTCTCTGTTCCAGTCCTGCCTTCTAGGTGATGGAGAGCAGCCTTGCCCAGCTTCCTCAGATTTGAAGAGTCTTTGTTTAGGAAGTATTCACAGAGCACATGCTCCATGCCCAGGAGAGAGTGAGGCACATGCAATTTCCAAGTGTGCCTAGTTGATCTTTTCCCAAGAGGTACAATTCAGAAACTTACAGCACCTTAAAAATCCTACTCTAAGGAAATCTTAAGCTCTCTCCATGCTAAGCTTCAGCATTGTAGTATATTCAAATGGGTTTCACCCAACAACCAAAAGAATTTTTACATTCTCCCTATTTTAACTGATGCTATCATGATCGTTTGAGAGGCCAAAAACAGCAGAGTGAGTCTCCTTGCAAAGCGCTTGGGCTGTCTGTGTGTCTGTGTCTTCTAATAATGGCCCACATTTTTCTGCCCTGTCTCAGTGCACTAGAGGAGTGGTTATGGTCAATTATGTCATTGTTAAAAATAAGTTCATCTCTTTATTGACACACTATAGACTCTTCCAATGTATAATAGTGCCATTAACCTTCATGTGGTCACCAGCCAGCCCCTCCCCACAATATCATTGGGAGTGTGAGTTCCCCAGGATATAATTAACCTTAGACCCAGATCTGCCTCTTTTTTCCCTGCTTCCCCCAAAGAGTCACACATGAAGTCTCATCTAAGCCCCTAATTCCACACTCACCATTGACTTTTGAGCCACAGTTTCCTGGTAAGTTTGGTGTATGCCAAGGTCCCACAGGGAGAAAAGACACACACGTGTTATTAGCAAGGGCATCTAGCACTGGGCTGTGTACAGGTGGCAGCTTAATAAATACTCTTGGGTGACAGAATTGAGTTGTCAGGCTCTCTGTTCTCCTGGCTATTAATCCTTTTCTGTCATGGTTTAAAAGACAACATGAGACAACCAGGAAAAAAAAAGTCAGAAAAACTCTTCAAACCTGACCTACAACTGACCAATGAAAAAGAGCATTTCAAAAAGATGATAAGGTTAGAATCATTTGCATAGACTTAATGACCACTGAACCCCAAAACTCTGGACATAGTCTCAGAAAGCTATTTTTAAACTGATAGGTAGTGAGGAGTGTTCTTTTCAAAATGTGCCTTTTCCTTTTCTATCTTACTTGTGATAATGAGCTTTCATGATCAATAGCATGTATCCCTGCAGGACAGCAGGGGTCTGTCTTGAAAGTGCTTATTCCCAGTGTGTTACACAGCACCTAGCATGTGGTAGGTACTCTGCATATTTGTTGAATGTGTGAATATCATAAGCCTTCAAAAAAAGAGAGTAAAGGTAATATCTATTACCTATTATCTACTTCTATTACCTATTATCTACTTCTATTGTTTAACAACCTCTGCCATCCTACACTTTTTTTTCCTTTTTGAGTTTGAGTCTTACTGTTGCCCAGCCTCCTGAGTAACTGGAACTACAGATGTGCACCACCATGCCAGCTAATTATTATTTTATTTTTTGTAGAGACAAGGTCTTGCTATGTTGCCCAGGATGGACTTGAACTCTTGGGCATGAGCCACCGTACCGGGCTTGCAATCCTATACTTAATACACAGAGACTGTATCTGTGTGAAGTATGTCTAATGACATCTTGGGTTACACGGGCACGTTAACCATTGTTCACATCTCTTCATCTGCTCTAATTAAACCTTGGGCTTTTCTTCTCCTACTGAATAAGTACAAGTACTACTAAGAGTCTGGAGAGTGGGCAGATAGATCATGTTTAGTATTTGACCTATAATATGAAAACTTAAAGATGGAAACTGCATGACAAATGTTCCTAGAATGCTGTGGAACAGGGAAGACAGGTTGGTGAATATTCCTCGAACCAGACTTGAGCAGGCAAGCAATAAATACTCAGCCAGGTAAGCGCCAGTTTCCTGGAATGAGGCACAAATTCAAGCATTCTGCCTCTATCAGAAACAAGGACTGTTTTTCTTAATTTGGGCTATCTTTAGAACCTCTCGAGTTGTTTTGACTTCCAGAGCAGAATCGATGTATCACAGAAACAGCCCTGGTCAGAGGCATCTACACTTATTTTGTTGGCAGGGGGTCCCCAGGGACAACGACTTTCTAATGTCAAGCAAAACAATGCCTCATTTCTGTTCCAGGCCCAAGTCCTTTCAGAATACAGTCTATTGTGCTTTGACTCATAGTTCTTGCCTTCCTTGGATGGCGGCAATACGGTGCATGAAGAGAAGGTGTGAAGTTGAATACCCAAGGGAAGGAGTAGTTGTAAAATGAAGATGGAAGGAAGCATTAAATTTATCTTAAGTAACAGAAGAACCCAACCTGAGGGTTCAACTTCTGTGAAGCTCAAGAGAGCCAAAGAAAGTACAGTCGACTCAACACAGAGAAGGCCAACCTAGAGCTGTCTTCAACGGCAATGTGTATGAATGATATTCTGAATTGCACTCTTTCTTATCACCAGCATCCCCAACAGGTTACAAAGGCTACCACCGAGTTTGAGATTGGGCAAGACTTGCCTACAAAGAAAGTGTCACTTCTGTCTTCCAGTTAATGAGACGGCAGTGTCAGGGGATGTGAAGATAAATTGCAATACTCAAAAGCACACAAGCAAAAGAGAATCATGGCACCCTCAAGAAGGCATCAGATTGTGGCCGCTTTAAGTCTCTCTTCTCAAAAGAGAAGCTACAATACAATACAATGGTGGAACTGAATTCAACCCTTTCGAGGAAGTCTCAACATTTCTCTCATATTCCTTTAAGGATAAATGCCAGAGAACAGAGAGCTGACATGCTTCATGGTCAGATCTCTCTAAAGGATGGACAGTGTTTCTTGATCGCCATACATAATCAGCAGTGAGCCAGTGAATTTTCATGTCTGCTTGAGTAAAGCTTTATACGAGGTGTGTTTCTTGCCATTCATAGAACTGAGAATTTTTCTTACCATATGAAAGCCTGAACTATCTATTTTTACTCAGTAAAAACTCCTGGCCTGTTGAGAATTAATTTCCTTATATTCTTAATTCAAAAGATTGGATACGATTTATCAGTGTGATGGAATTCCTTTATGGCATGTAGAAAGATCAGTCTTTTTTTTTTTTTGAGTTGGCGTCTCACTCGGTCGCCCAGACTGGAGTGCAGTGGCCG